>NW_027397192.1:925482-942344 GCF_003265705.2 Callorhinus ursinus | reverse complement strand
ATCAGAGGATAAACAGAAGAGGGATGGAGTCGAGCCGCCGGGATCCTATACCCCTGGTGAGCAATAGCCTCCCGCGCTGGGGACAGGGCACAGACTCCCACCAGTAGTGACAAGGAAAGGACTTTAAGTCAGCTCCCTCAGATAGAAACCTGGAGTGACAGGGCCACATTGTGAACTGGGGGCGCTGGTGGTTTTAGAAGCACAAAAGGCAGAGACGTGCCCCGACCTGGAGGTGAAGACTGGGAGAGCTGCTGAGGGGCACACAACCCAGGAAGCTGCAGTTTATAGCAGCACAGACAGAAACGGAGTTACTGTTTTCAGGAGAGCTCACTGAAGAACAAACTGCAATCTCTCTGCTCTGAGGCAGCGGGTTGGAAAAGATCTCTTCTACTCTGACTCTCGGAAGAGACACGGAAAGCTGCCAGGGAAAGCTAACATAGAACAAAAGCTCCCAAAAAACAGTTTCCACTGAGCCGATCGCCCGCCATGGGGGAAGGACATCTCTGCCCAAACAGGGTTGCCTGAGTAACAGCTCAGCAGGTCCCTACCCCAGAAGACAGGCTGGGAAAACAAGAGGCTGGCAACTAAGGTCCCTAGAAAACAGGTGCATCTTGCTTGGGTTCCGGTCAATAATTTGGACACTATATATTCCCTCAACCACCCCTCAACCGAATGAATAGGAGAAGGAACCCCCCAAATAGGAAAGAATCAGAGAATATGACTTATGCCACTGATTTACAAATGGATTCAGATATAACCAAGATGTCAGAGATGGAATTCAGGCTAGCAATTGTGAAGATGATAGTTAGAATGGAGAAATTGATTAACGGCAACATAGACTCTCTAAGGGCAGAAATGAAAGCTGAATTGGCAGAACTTAAAAATGTTTTCAATGTGAACCAATCTAATTAGATACTCTAACACCTAGGGTAGGCAAGGCAGAAGAAAGAATTAGTGATCTAAAAGACCAAATGATAGAAAAGAAGGGAAAAGAGGAGGGCACAGAAAAACAACTCAAACCACGAAAATAGAATCAGAGAACTGACACCCTGAATCGTTCCAATGTCAGAGTTATTGGGATCCCTGAGGGGGGAGAGATAGAGGCCTAGAAGATATATTTGAGCAAATCGTAGCTGAGAACTTCCCTAATCTGGGGAATGAAACAAACATTCGTGTCCTAGAGGAAGAGAGGACCGCCCCCTTCCAAGATCAAGGAAAATAGGCCAACGCCCCAACATGTAATAGTAAAACTCGCAAATCTTAGAACCACGGATATCATTGTAAGGGCAGTTAGGTTTAATAGATTCCTTACATACAGAGGGAGGAACATCAGAAGAACTTCAGACTGATCCACAGAGAACTGGCAAGACAGAAAGGCCTTGCAGGACATATTCAGGATACTAAACGAGAAGAACATGCAGCCAAGAATACTTTATCTGGCAAGGCTGTCATTTAGAATGGAGGGAGAGATGCAGAGCTTCCAAGACTGGCAGAAACTGAAAGAGTATGTGACCACTAAGCTGGCCCTGCAAGAAACATTAAGGGGGGTTCTATAAAAGGAGAAAGATCCCAAGAGTCATATACAACAGAAATTTACAGGGACAATCTATCAAAACAAGGTCTTCACAGGCAACATGATGGCAATAAGTTCATATCTTTGAAAAATCACACTCAAAGTGAACAGCCTACCTGTTCGCATAAAAAGGCACAGGGTTGCAGATTGGATAAAAAGACAAGACCCATCCATATGCTGCCTATAAGAGATTCATTTTGAACCTAAAGATACATCCAGACTGAAAGTGAAGGGATAGAGATCCATCTTCCATGCCAGAGGACCACAAAAGAAAGCTGGGTAGCAATTCTTATATCAGACAAATTAGATTTTAAAGTAAAGACTGTAGTTAGACACAGAAGGACACTATATCATTCTTAAAGGGTCTATCCATCAAGATCTAACAATTGTAAATATCTATGCCCCCAACATGGGAGCAGCCATCTATATAAGCCAACTGTTTACCAAAATAAAGAGTCATATTGATAACAATACTTTAATTGTAGGAGACCTCAATACTCCACTCTCAGCAATGGACAGATCATCTAAGCAGAAAATCAACAAAGAAACAAGAGCGTTGAAGAATACACTGGACCAGTTGGACTTCATAGATATATGCACAATATTACACCCTAAAACAACAGAATACTCATTCTTCTTGAGCACACATGGAAATGTCTCCAGAATAGACCACATACTGGGTCACAAAGCAGGACTCAACCGATACCAAAAGATTGAGATTATTCCCTGCATATTCTCAGACCACAATGCTTTAAAACAGGAACTCAATCACAAGAAAAAAATGGCAGAAATTCAAACACTTGGAAGCTAAAAACCACTCTGCTCAAGAATGTTTGGGTCCACCAGGAAATCAAAGAAGAACTTAAACAATTCAGGGAAATCAATGAGAACAAAAACACATCGGTCCAAAACCTATGGGGTACTGCAAAGGCGGTCCTAAGAGGGAAATACATAGCCACCCAAGCCTCACTCAAAAAAAAAAAAATAGAAAAATCCTGAATTCACCAACGAACTCTACACCTTAAAGAACTAGAGAAAAAGCAACAAACGATGCCTAAGCCACACATTAGAAGAGAAATAATTCAGATTAGAGCAGAGATCAATGAATTAGAAAGCAGAAACACAGTAGATCAGATCAACGAAACTAGAAGTTGGTTCTTTGAAAGAATTAATATGATCAATAAACCACTCACCAGACTTATCCAAAAGAAAAGAGAAAGGACCCAAATTAATAAAATTATGAATGAAAGGGGGGAGATCACGACTAACACCAAGGAAATAGAAACAATCATTAGAAATTATTATCAACAACTATATGCCAATAAACTGAGTAATCTGGATGAAATGGAGGCCTTCTTGGAAACCTATAACCTGCCAAGACTGAAAGAGGAAGAAACTGACAACCTGAATAGGCCAATAACCAGTAACGAGATTGAAGCAGCGATCAAAAACCTCCCCCCAAAAAAACAAGAGTCCAGGGCCTGATAGATTCCCTGGGGAATTCCACAAACTTCCAAAGAAGAAATAATATCTATTTTACTGAAGCTGTTTCTAAAAATAGAAACAGAAGGAAAACTTCCAAACTCATTCTATGAGTCCAGAATTACCTTAATGCCCAAACCAGGCAAAGACCCCAACAAAAAGGAGAAATTCAGACTGATATCCCTAATGAATATGGATTCCAAAATCCTCAACAAAATCCTAGCTAATAGGATCCAACAATACATTAAAAGGATCATCTACCACGACCAAGTGGGATTTATCCCCAGGATGCAAGTGTGGTTCAACATTCGCAAAGCAATCAATGTGCTAGAACACATTAATTAGAGGAGGGAGAAGAACCCTATGGTCCTCTCAAATGATGCACGAAAAGCATTTGACAAAATACAGCATCCTTTCCTGATTAAAACTCTTCAGAATATAGGGATAGAGGGAACATTCCTCAAGTTCATAAAATCCATCTAAAAAAAACCCACAGCAAATATCATCCTCAATGGGGAAAAGCTGAGAGCATTTCCCTTAAGATCAGGAACACGACAAGGACCCCACTCTTGCCACTATTGTTCAACATAGTCCTAGAAGTCCTAGCAACAGCAATCAGAAAACAAAAATAAATAAAAGGTATTCAAATTGGCAAAGAAGAAATCAAATTCTCTGACATGATACCTTATGTGGAAAACCCAAAAGACGCCACTCCCAAATTACTAGAACTCATACAGCAATTCAGTAATGTGGCAGGATACAGAATCAATGCACAGAAATCTGTTGCTTTCTTATACACTAACAATGCAACTGTAGAAAGAGAAATTAGAAAAACGATTCCATTTACAATAGCACCAAAAACCATCAGATACCTTGGATTAAACCTAACCAAAGAGGTAAAGGATCTATACTCTAGGAACTGCAGAACACTCATGAAAGAAATTGAAGAAGACACAAAAAGATGGAAAAATATTCCATGCTCATGGATCAGAAGAATAAACATTGTTAAAATGTCTACACTACCCAGAGCAATCTATACCTTCAATACCATCCTGATCAATATTCCAATGACTTTTTTCGAAGTGCTAGAACAATCCTAAAATGTGTATGGAATCAGAAAATACCCTGAATCGCCAAGGAAATGTTGAAAAAGAAAATCAAAGCTGGGGGCATCACGTTGCCCAATTTCAAGCTATGTTACAAAGCTGTGATCACCAAGACAGCATGGTCCTGGCACAAAAACAGACATATAGACCAATGGAACAGAATAGAGAACCCAGATATGGACCCTCAACTCTATGGTCAAATAAACTTTGACAAAGCAGGAAAAAACATACAATGGAAAAAAGACAATCTCTTCAATAAATGGTGCAGGGAAAATTGGACAGCCACATGCAAAAGAATGAAACTGGACCATTCTCTAACACCATACACAAAGATAAACTCAAAATGGATGAAAGACCTCAATGTGAGACAGGAATCCATCAAAATCCTAGAGGACAACATAGGCAGTAACCTCTCTGACAACCACAGCAACTTCTTTCAAGTACATCTCCAAAGTCTGTGATACAAAAGCGAAAATGAATTTTGGGACTTCATCCAGATAAAAAGCTTCTGCACAGCAAACAGTCAACAAAACAAAGAGGCAGCCCACAGAATGGGAAAAGATATTTGCAAATGATACTACAGATAAATTGCTGGTATCCAAGATCTATAAAGAACTTCTCAAACAACACCCCAAAAACAAATGATCAAGTCAAAAAGTGGGCAGAAGACATGAAAAGACACTTCTCTGAAGAAGACATACAAATTGCTAATAGACACATGAAAAAATGTTCATCATCATTAGCCATCAGGGAAATTCAAACCAAAACCACGTTGAGATACCACCTTACATCAGTTAGAATGGCTAAAATGGACAGGGCAATAAACAATGAATGTTGGATAGGTTGTGGAGAAAGGGGAACCCTCTTACACTGTTGGTGGTAATGTATTGTTACAGCCACTTTGGAAAACAGTGTGGAGGTTCCTCAAAAAATTAATAATAGAGCTACGCTATGACCCAGCAATTGCACTCCTGGGTATTTACCCCAAAGACACAGATGTAGTGAAAAGAAGGGCCATATGCACCCCAATGTTCATAGCAGCAATGTCTGCAATAGCCAAACTGTGGAAAGAGCCAAGATGCCCTTCAACAGATGAATGGATAAAGAAGATGTGGTTTATATATACAATGAAATATTACTCAGCCATCAAACAGGATGAATACCCAATTTTTACATAAACATGGATGGGCCTGGAAGAGATTATGCCAAGTGAAATAAGCAGAGAAAGTCAATTATCATATGGTTTCACTTATTTGTGGAACATAAGGAATAGCATGGAGGACATTAGGAGAAGGAAGGGAAAAATGAAGGTGGGGGAAATCGGAGGGAGAGATGAACCATGAGAGACTATGGACTCTGAGAAACAAACAGGGTTTTAGAGTGGAGTGGGAGGGGTGATTGTTTAGCCCGGTGATGGGTATTAAGGAGGGCATGTACTGCATGGAACACTGGGTGTTATACGAAAACAATGGATCGTGGATCACAACATCAAAAACTAATGATGTATTGTATGGTGACTAACATAACATAATAAAATTTTAAAAAAAGAATGGGGAAGTGCACCACACATAAAATGCACTTAATAAATACTTGTTGGAAAAAAAAATAAAATAAATGCAAAAATCCTCAACAAATTAGTGACAAACTGCAATCAATAATTTATTTAAAAAAATCATTTATCAAAATCAAGTGGGATTTACTCCCAGGATGCAAGGGTTGTTCATATTTCACAAATCAATCAACGTGATACACCACATCAAAAAGAGGAATGCTTAAAACCATATGATCATTTTGATAGGTGCAGAAAGGCATTTCACAAAGTATAATATACATTCATGACAATAAGCGTTAATGAAGTAGGTTTGAGGGAACATACCTCAACATAATAAAGGCCTTATATTAAGCACAGTTCATAGTTTGCTTCATAGAAAACCTCTCAGCTTTGCCCCTATGATCAGGAACTAAACAAGGATGTCCACTCTCATCAATTTTATTCAGTATACTACTGGTAGTCCTAGACACAGCAGTGAGCAACAAAAAGTAAGATGCATCTAAGTTGGTGAGGAAGAAGTAAAGCTTTACCTATTTCCAGATATCAAGATACTATATGTATAAAACCCTAAAGACTTCACCAAAAAACTACTAGAACTGATAAAGGAATTCAGTAAAGTCTCAGGATACAAAATCAACATAAGGAAATCTGTTTTATTTATATATACTAATTATGAAGGAAGATAATGAAAAATTAAAACAATCCCACTTAAATTGTACCAAAAATAATATAGTGCTTAGGAATAAACAAAACTGAAGAGGTGAAAGACATGTACTCTAAAAACTATAAAACATTGATGAAAAATTGAAGACAACACAATATTGGAAAGACATTCCATGATCATCGATTGAAATAACAAATATTGTTAAAACATCCATACTACCCAGGGACTCCTGGGTGGTTCATTCAGTTAGGAGTCTGCTGTCAGCTCAGGTCATGATCCCAGAACCCTGGGATTGAGTCCCACATTGGGCTCCTTGATCAACGAGGAGCCTGCTTCTCCTTCTGCCTGCCGCTCCCCCTGCTTGGCTCTCTCCTCCTCCCCTACCTCCTCCTCCTTCTCTCTCTCTATCTGACAAATAAATAAATAAAATATTAAAAACAAAACAAAAAATGTACATACTACCTAAAGCAATCTAAATATTTAAGGCAATCCCCATCAAAATGCCAAAAACCTTTTTCACAGAATTGGAACAAACAATCCTAAAATTTGTATGGAATCACAAAAGACCACAAATAGCCAAAACAATGTAGAAAATAAAAAAAACATTACTGGAGGAATCATAATTCCAGTCATCAAGCTGTACTATAAAGCTGTAGTATTCAAAATAGTATGATTCTGGCACAAAAACAAACATATGGAGCAATGGAAAACCCAGAAATGGACCCACAACTATATGGCCAATTAATCTTCAAACAAGAAGGAAAGACTATTGAATGGGAAAAAGGCAGTCTCTTCAACATATGGTGTTGGGAAAACTGGACAGCAACATGCAGAAAAATGAAACTACACCACTCTTTTACAGCATATAAACAAAATAAATTCAAAATGGATTAAAGACCTAAATGTGAGACCCCAAACCACAAAAATCCTAGAGGAGAATATAGGCAGTTACTTCTTTGACATCAGTCATTGCAACTTCTTACTAGATATGTCTTCTGAAGCAAGGAAAACAAAAGCAAAAATTTACTATTAGAATGTCATTAAAATAAAATCTTCTGCACAGTAAATGAAACAATCAACACAACTAGAAGGCAATCTATGGAATGGGAGAAGATATTCATAAATGACATATCCAATAAAGGGTTAGTTTCCAAAATATATAAAGAACTTCTAAAACTCAACACCCAAAAAACATATAATACCATTAAGAAATGGGGTAAGAGACTTGAGTAGACATTTTTCCAAAGTGGACATACAGATGGTCATCAGACATATGAAAAGACACTCAACATCACTCATTATCAGGGAAATGTAAATAAAAACTGAAATGAAATATCACCTCACACCTGTCAGAATGGCTAAAATCAACAACACAAGAAACAACAGGTGTTGGTAAGGATGTGGAGAAGGGAGAATCCACTTGAAACGTTGGTGGGAATGCAAACTGGCACAGCCACTCTGGAAAACAGTATGGAGGTTCCCCAAAATTTAAAAGTATAAAAGTAATTACACTACTAGATATTTACCCAATGAATGCAAAAATACTAATTCGAAGGAATGCATGCCCCCCAATGTTGACAGTGGCATTATGTACAATAACCAAATTATGGAAACAGCCTTAATGACCATCAACTGATGAATGGATAAAGAAAAGCTGGTATGGAGATAGGAGTTAAGATAGTAGAGTAGTAGTGTACCCTATGCTGGCCCCATCCCTTGAAAACAGCTAGATAAATATCAAATCATCACGAACCCCTAAGAAATTGATCCGAGTACTGAGAGAACAAACTGCACATTGAGAGGAAGAAAAATGTGGAGGGTAGGAGCTGTGGAGAGTTGATTTGTGGGAGAAAAGAATTGCAGGTGCTGTGGATGAGAAGAAGCCCTGATCATAGAGAGAGGAGAGAAAGAACTGTGTGTGTATTTGTGTGTATGTGTGTGTGTGTATGTGTGTGTGTGAGCGAGAGAGAGAGAGAGAGAGAGCAGTGTGCAGGGGATTGCACAAGAAAAACTGTTCCCCCAAACCATTGACTGGGAAAAGGAGAGGTGCTGATTATACATTTTTACAAGCAGCAGAGCTCAAAGTCTGAAGTTTTAGAAGTCCAAGCCATTGCCAGCGTCATGCCCAGGGGGCTTAGCAGTGCTTCCGTGGGGAAGTAGGGCAGAGAACAGGGAGCAGATAGTGTGGTCTGAGAATCCCCTAGGTCGACTGGGACAGACAGTTTCACTATTTGGAGTGCATTTAGGTGATGGGACACTGCCTTTAAGGGGACGAAAGAGATGGCAGGTGCCATTGAGTGGCCCTGTTAAGTAGCATAGCAGCAGAAGTACCTCCTTAAGGCAGCTAACCTGGAAGCCACTTTTGCTTCTTCTTTACCATAAAATCTGAGCCCCTGTGTGGGCGTGCAACTGCTTTTCTGGGACAAACTGGCACCAGCTTGGGGCACCTGGATGATTCAGTCACTTAAGCATCATGATCTCAGGGTCCTGGGATCCAGCCCAACGTTGGACTCCATGCTCAGTGGAGAGTCTGCTTCTCTCTCTCCCTCTACCCTTCACCCCCCAACTTATGCTCTCTCTTTTTCTCAAATAAATAAATAAAATGTTGGAAACAAACTGATACCAGCCAAAGCTTGGTAAGACCCACCCCCAGAGGATCAGCACAGTTCTGTGCCACACCAGCTCCCTAAAGTTTGGAGTTTTCAAACAAAGCCATGTAACTGAGATAAAACACAAGAGCACTGGTGCCACCAGGCAGGCAGACAGCTGGGACACAGACAGGGTGAAGGCAGCAGCCCACGGAATGGAAGAAGATATTTGCAAATGACATTACAAACAAAGCACTGATTTCCAAGACCTATGAAGAATTTCTCAAGCTCAACACTTAAAAAAACAAATATCCCAGTCAAAAAATGGGCAGAAGATATGAGTAGACACTTCTCCAAAGACATACAAATGGCTAGCAGACACGTGAAAAATTGTTCATCATCATTAGCCATCAGGGAAATTCAAATCAAAACCCCATTGAGATACCACCTTACACCAGTTAGAATGGCAAAAATGGACAGGGCAAGAAACAACAAATGGTGGAGAGGTTGTGGAGAAAGGGGAACCCTCTTACGCTGTTGGTGGGAATGCAAGTTGGTACAGCCACTTTGGAGAACCTTGTGGAGGTGCCTCAAAAAACTAAAAATAGAGCTACCCTATGACCCAGCAATTGCACTCCTGGGTATTTACCCCAAAGACATAGATGTAGTGAAATAAGGGCCATATGCACCCCAATGTTCATAGAAGCAATGTCCACAATAGCCAAACTGTGGAAAGAGCCGAGATGCCCTTCAACAGATGAATGGATAAAGAAGATGTGGTCCATATATACAATGGAATATTCCTCAGCCATCAGACAGGATGAATACCCAAATTTTACATCAACATGGATGGGACTGTAAGAGATTATGCTAGTGAAATAAGTTAAGCAGAGAAAGTCAATTATCATACGGTTTCACTTATTTGTGGAACATAAGGAATAACATGGAGAAGAAAGGGAAAATGAGAAAAAGAGAAGAAAGGGAAAAATGAAGGGGGGAAATCAGAGGGAAAGATGAACCATGAGAGACTATGGACTTCGAGAAACAAACTGAGGGTTTTAGAGGGAGAGGAGTGGGGGATGGGTTAGCACGGTGATGTGTATTAAGGAGGGCATGTATTGCATGGAGCACTGGGTGCACACAAACAATGAATCATGGAACAGTACCTCACAAACTAATGATGGGGTGGCAGAGCAAGATGGCGGAGGAGTAGGAGACCTGGATTTCATCCAGTCTCCGGAATTCAGCTGGATAGGGATCAAACCATTCTGAACACGTACAAACTCAACAGGAGATCAAAGAAAAGAATAGCAACAACTCTCTGAACAGGAAAGTGAAGCGACCACTTTCTGGAAGGTAGGACGTGCAGAGAAGTAAATCCGAGGTGATATTCGGGAGGACAGACAGTGGAAGAGGGGGCCTACGTTGGCCGCTACTGGCAAGTGATAGAACAGTGGAGCACAAAATCGGAATTTTTAGAGGTCGGCTCCACTGAGGAATGTCGCTCCAGTGGCTCAGCGGGGGGTGGAACCCTCATGGGACAGTGTGGTCTCAGGAACCTCAGGGTCACAGAAAGACTGGAGGTGCCTGAGTGCAGCTTAGCTCCCAGGTATCAGAGCGGGGAAGCTGGCTGCAGAGACGGAGCTGAGGAGTGGGCTCTCACCTCGGGGTTGCCATAAACTGTGATCCACGGCACAGTTGGGCCACTGCTCCTCCAGCAGGGACCCAACAAGCAGCAGATCCAGGGAGACTCCCCTTCCTCCCCTGGGAGGAGTGGGCAGGAGAGCACCACAGGGATTTGCTGGGTTTGGAGACGCCACATGAAGTTGGGTGCCAGAGATAGAAATGTTTGGTCACAGGCCGGTGAGCACGGAGTGCGGCCAGAGACCAGGGAGATGGGAGGGATTGACTGCTTTCCTTTGGGGGCTCACTGAGGAGCGGGGCCCTGAGTTCTCAGCTCCTCCGGGGTGGAGATTAGAAGGCCGCCATTTTCAATCTCATCCTCCAAAGCCCAACGGAAAGCTTGCAGGGAAGAAAAGCTCCTGAGAGCAAACCCAAGCAAATCACTTAGCCCGGACCGGCAAGGGCGGGGCAATTCTGCCTCCAGCAAAGACATTTGGGAACCACAGCAACAGGCCCCTCCCCCAGAAGATCAGCAAGAACAGCCAGCCAACACCAAGTTTACCAATCAATGAGAATGGCAGAACTCCAGCGCTAGGGGAATACCGCACATAGAAACCATGGCTTTTTTTACCATGATTCTTTAGTCTTTCAAGGTTAATTTTTTAACTGTCTTCCCCCCCCCTTTTCAACCAACATCTTATCAATCCCTTTTTAAAAAACATTTTTATTTTTCATTTTTAGAGTCATATTCTATCCCTTCATAGTAGTTACCCTTATTTTTGGCATATATATATATATATATATATATATATATATATATATATATATATAAGTTGTTCTCTCTTTAAAATTTTGAGATACAGTTTCTTCTAACAGATCAAAATATACCCTAAATCTCTAAGGTATGCATTTGTTCTAGTCTCCTGACTGATCACATTCTCTCCCTTTTTCTTTTATTTTTTTTTAAGATTTTATTTATTTATTTGAGAGAGAGAGAAACAGCATGAGAGGGGAAAGGGTCAGAGGGAGAAGCAGGCTCCCCACGGAGCCGGGAGCCTGATGTGGGACTCGATCCCAGGACTCGGGGATCATGACCTGAGCCGAAGGCAGTCACTTAACCAACTGAGCCACCCAGGTGTCCCTCTCTTCTTTTCTTTTCTTTTCTTTTTTAAAAAATGCTCTTCTTTCTTTTTTCAAACAACTTCTTGTCTTATCAATTCCTTTTATAAAACTTTATAATTTTCATCTTTACAAACATATTCCATCCCTTCATCATATCAACCCTTATTTTTGTACATATATAAGTTTTTCTTTCTTTAAAATTCTAGGAGGCACTTTCTTCTAACAGACCAAAATACACCCCAAATCTAGTGTGAGGCACTGATCTATGCCACAACCTGGTCATATTTGATCATATTCTGTTTTTTTTAGTTTTGTTCTGTTTTTGTTTGTTTTTATATTTTTCTTTTTCTTTTTTCTTTATTTCCCTTTCTTTTCCCTTGGATTCAGGTCTTTTCTGATTTGTTTAGAGTATATTTTCTGGGGACATTTTTACCCTGTTAGCATTTTGTTCTCTCATTCATCTATTCTCCTCTGCACAAAATGACAAGTCGGAAAAAATCACCTCAACAAAAAGAACAAGAAGTAGTACCGACTGCCAGGGACTTAATCAATATGGACATTAGTATGAGGTCGAACCTAGAGTTCAGAATCATGAATTTAAAGATACTAGCTAGGTGTGAAAAAAGGATGGAAGTTAGTAGAGAAACACTTTCTGGAGAAATAAAAGAACAAAAATTTAACCAAGTTGAAATCAAAAAGGCTATTAATTAGGTGCAATAAAAAATGGGAGCACTAACTGCTAGGATAAATGAGGTAGAAGAGAGAAACAGTGATACAGAAGACCAAATAATGGAAAATAATGAAGCTGAGAAAAAGAGATAAACAACTACTGGATCACGAGGGCAGAATTCGAGAGATAAGTGATACCATAAAATGAAACAACATTAGAATAATTGGGATCCCAGAAGAAGAAGATGGAAGAGAGAGAGGGCCAGCAGGTATACTGGAGCAAATTATAGCAGAGAACTTCCCTACTTTGGGGAAGGAAACAGGCATCAAAATCCAGAAGGCATAGAAAACCCCTCTCAAAATCAATAAAAATAGGTCAACACCCCGACATCTAATAGTAAAACTTATGAGTCTCAGAGACAAAGAGAAAATCCTGAAAGCAGCTCAGGAGAAGAGATATGTAACCTAGAATGGCAGAAACATTAGATTGGCAACAGACCTGGCAAGCCAGAAAGGACTGGCGTGATATCTTCAGAACACAAAATGAGGAAAATAGGCAGCCAAGAATACTATATCCAGGTAGGCTGTCATTGGAAATAGGAGAGATAAAAAGCTTCCGGGACAAACAAAAACTAAAGGAATTTGCAAACACAAAACCAGCCCTCCAAGAAATATTCAAAGGGGTCCTGTAAGCAAAGAGAGAGCCTAAAAGCAACATAGACCAGAAAGGAACACAGACAACATATAGTAACAGTCACCTTACAGGCAATATAATGGCACTAAATTCATATCTTTCAATAGTTACCCTGAATGTGAATGGGCTAAATGCCCCAATCAAATACACAGGCTATCAGATTGGATTAAAAAACAAAACCCATTGATATGCTGTCTGCAAGAGACTCATTTTAGAACCAAAGACACCCCCACATTGAAAGTGAGGGGGTAGAAAATCATTTACCATGCTAATGGACACCAAAGGAAAGCTGGGGTGGCAATCCTTATATCAGACAAATTAGATTTTAAACCAAAGACTGTAATAAGAGATGAGGAAGGACACTATATCCTACTTAAAGGGTGTATCCAACAAGACGATCTAACAATTGTAAATACCTATGCCCTTAACATCGGAGCAGCCAATTATATACGGCAATTAATAACAAAAGCGAAGAAACACATTGACAACAATACAATTATAGTGGGGGACTTTAACACCCCCCTGACTGAAATGGACAGATCATCTAAGCAAAAGATCAACAAGGAAATAAAGACTTTCAATGACACACTGGACCAAATGGACTTCACAGATATATTCAGAACATTCCATCCCAAAGCAACGGAATACACATTCTTCTCTAGTGCCCATGGAACATTCTCCAGAATTGATCACATCCTAGGTCACAAATCAGGTCTCAACCACTGCCAAAAGATTGGGATCACTCCCTGCATATTTTCATAACACAATGCTTTGAAACTAGAACTCAGTCACAAGAGGAAAGTTGGAAAACTCAAATACATGGAGGCTAAAGAGTACCCTACTAAAGAATGAATGGGTCAACCAGGAAATTAAAGAAGAATTTAAAAAATTCATGGAAACCAATGAAAATGAAAACACAACTGTTCAAAATCTTTGGGATGCAGCAAAGGCAGTCCTAAGAGGAAAGTATATAGCAATACAAGCCTTTCTCAAGAAACAAGAAAGGTCTCAAATACAAAACTTAACCCTACACCTAAAGGAGCTGGAGAAAGAACAGCAAATAAAGCCTAAACCCAGCAGGAGAAGAGAAATAATAAAGATCAGAGCAGAAATCAATGAAATAGAAACCAAAAGAACAGTAGAACGGATCAATGAAACGAGGAGCTGGTTCTTTGAAAGAATTAACAAGATTGATAAACCCTTGGCCAGACTTATCAAAAATAAAAGAGAAATGACCCAAATAAATAAAATCATGAATGAAAGAGGAGAGATCACAACCAACACCAAAGAAATACAATTATAAGAAAATATTATGAGCAACTAAATGCCAGCAAATTAGATAATCTGGAAGAAATGGATGCATTCCTAGAGATGCATCAACTACCAAAACTGAACCAGGAAGAAATAGAAAAGCTGAACAGACCTATTACCAATAAGGAAGTTGAAGCAGTCATCAAAAATCTCCCAACAAACAAATCCCAGGGCCAGATGGCTTCCCAAGGGAATTCTACCATACATTTAAAGAAGAATTAATACCTATTCTCCTGAAACTCTTCCAAAGAATAGAAATGGAAGGAAAACTTCCAAACTCGTTTTATGAGGCCACCATTACCTTGATCCCAAAACCAGACAAAGATCGGATCAAAAAAGATAACTACAGACCAATATCTTTGATGAACATGGATGCAAAAATTCTCATCACAATACTAGCCAATAGGATCCAACAGTACATTAAAATGATTATTCATCACGACCAGGTGGGATTTATCCCTGGGCTGCAAGCTTGGTTCAACATCCACAGATCAATCAACGTGATACAATACATTAACAAAAAAGAACAAGAATCAATGATCCTCTCAATAGATGCAGAAAAAGCATTTGACAAAGTACAGCATCCTTTCTTGATCAAAAGTCTGCAGAGTATAGGGATAGAGGGTACACACCACAATATCATAAAAGCCATCTATGAAAAACCCACAGCAAATATCATTCTCAATGGGGAAAAACTGAGAGCTTTCCCCCTAAGTTCAGGAATGCAGCAAGGATGTCTACTATCACCACTGCTAGTCAACATAGTATTAGAAGTCCTAGCTACAGCAGTCAGACAACAAAAAGAAATAAAAGGCATCCAAATCGGCAAAGAAGAAGTCAAACTCTCACTCTTTGCAGATTATATGATACTATATGTGGAAAACCCAAAAGACTCCACCCCAAAACTGCTAGAACTCATACAGGAATTCAGTAAAGTAGCAGGATATAAAATCAATGCACAGAAATCAGTGGCATTCCTATACACCAACAAGAGAGAAGAAAGAGAAATTAAGGAGTCGATCCCATTTACAATTGCACCCCAAACCATAAGATACCTAGGAATAAATCTAACCAAAGAGGCAAAGGATCTGTACTCAGAAAACTCTAAAATACCATGAAAGAAATTGAGGAAGACACAAAAAATGGAAAAATGTTCCATGCTCATGGATTGGAAGAACAAATATTGTGAAGATGTCAAAGCTACCTAGAGCAATCTACACATTCAGTACAATCCCCATCAAAATACCATCCACTTTTTTCAAAGAAATGGAACAAATAATCCTAAAATTTGTATGGAATGAGAAAAGACCCCAAATAGCCAGAGGAATGATGAAAAAGAAAATCAAAGCTGGCGGCATCACAATTCTGGACTTCAAGCTCTATTACAAAGCTGTCATCATCAAGACAATATGATAATGGCACAAAAACAGACACACAGATCAGTGGAACAGAATAGAGAGCCCAGAAATGGACCCTCAACTCTATGGTCAACTAATCTTTGACAAAGCAGGAAAGAATGTCTAATGGAAAAAAGACATTCTCTTCAACAAATGGTGTGGGGAAAATTTGACAGCCACATGCAGAAGAATGAAACTGGACCATTTCCTTACACCACACACAAAAATAGACTCAGAGTGGTTGAAAGACCTAAATTTGAGACAGGAATCCATCAAAATCCTAAAGGAGAACACAGGTAGCAACCTCTTCGACCTCAGCCGCAGCCACTTCTTCCTAGAAACATCGCCAAAGGCAAGGGAAGCAGGGGCAAAAATGAACTATTGGGACTTCATCAAGATAAAAAGTTTTTGTACAGCCAAAGAAACAGTCAACAAAACCAAAAGACAACTGACAGAATGGGTGAAGATATTTGCAAATGACATATCAGAGAAAGGGCTAGTATCCAAAATCTATAAAGAACTTACCAAACTCAACACCCAAAGAACAAATAATCCAATCAAGAAATGGGCAGAAGACATGAACAGACATTTTTCCAAAGAAGACATCCAAAAGGCCAAAAGACACATGAAAAAGTGCTCAACATCGCTTGGCATCAGGGAAATCCAAATCAAAACCCCAATGAGATACCACCTCACACCAGTCAGAATGGCTAAAATTAACAAGTCAGGAAACGACAGATGTTGGCGGGGATGCAGAGAAAGGGGAACCCTCCTACACTTTTGATGGGAAAGCGAGCTGGTGCAACTACTCTAGAAAACAGTATGGATGTTCCTCAAAAAGTTGAAAATAGATCTACCATACGATCCAGCAATTTCACTGCTGTGTATTTACCCCAAAGGTACAAGTGTAGGGATCCGAAGGGGTACGTGCATCCCGATGTTTATAGCAGCAATGTCCACAATAGCCAAACTGTGGAAGGAGCCAAGATGTCCATTGACAGATGAATGGATAAAGAATATGTGAGGTGTATATATATATATATATATATATATATATATATATACACATATATATATATAG
>NW_027397192.1:827897-925382 GCF_003265705.2 Callorhinus ursinus | reverse complement strand
TGCAGCCATCAAAAGGAATGAGATCTTGCCATTTGAAACAACGTTGATGGAACTGGAGGGTGTTATGCTGAGTGAAATATGTCAATCAGAGAAAGACATGTATCATATGACCTCACTGATATGAGGAATTCTTAATCTCAGGAAACAAATTGAGGTTTGCTGGAGTGGGGGTGTGGGGGGGAGGGATGGGATAGCTGGGTGATAGACACTGGGGAGGGTATGTGCCTTGGTGAGCGCTGTGAATTGTGCAAGACTATTGAATCACAGATCTGTACCTCTGAAACAAATGATGCAATAGATGTTAAGAAAAAAAATGGAGAAGAAGAGAGCAGGAGGGGAAGAATGAAGGGGGGTAAATCGGAGGGAGAGATAAACCATGAGAGATGATGGACTCTGAGAAACAAACTGAGGCTTCTAGAGTGGAGGGGGTTGGGAGGATGGGTTAGCCTGGTGATGGGTATTAAAGAGGGCACGTTCTGCATGGAGCACTGGGTGTTATGCACAATGAATCATGGAACACTACATCAAAAACTAATGATGTAATGTGTGGTGATTAACATAACAATAAAATTTAAAAAAACTAATGATGTACTGTACGGTGATTAACATAACAATAAAATTCTCCATCAGCATGTTAATTATATCTATTTCACCTAGATTTCTGGCTGTGACCTTATCTTGTTCTTTTATTTGAGATAACATCCTTTGTCTTTGCATTTTGTCTAAGTCTCTGCCTTCTGTGCATTAGAAAAGCCAGTTATGTCTCCTGCTCCTGAAAGTAATGGCCTTATGAAGAAGTGCCTAGGACCTAGTGCTTCAGGGAGTGTCTGGTGTGTGTGTGCTGTGTGTGCTCTGCTGTTCTGTTGTGTGTGCTCTATCCTTCACATCAGTCATCTTCAGAAGCTCTCCTTGCCTGTTATGTACAGTGTTTGCTGCCTGGCCTGAATGTGGCAAGTTTAAACTAGGTGTGGTCTTGTCTGCTTGTGAAAATATATCTATCAGTCACCACTTCCACTGAAATGGTGGCCCTGCAAAACTCTTTTACTGGAAGACGTGGTTTGGGCAGGGATTTGTGCTGCTCATCTCGGTTAGAGGCCCACTGTGCTTGGACTGAGGCAAATGTGACTGAGATGGGCAGTTCCACCAAAACACAGCAGAGCAATGGCTTGGTTTAAGCAAGTTAAGCAAGCAGTGTCTGTCTATATTGCATTGTTTCCCACAGGTGACTTTGTGTTTGTGCTGAGGGGCCAAGGAGAGAATAGCAGCAGCCAGCTCCTTTGTACCTGGAGAGGTGTCTCCGTGAACACTGCTTCTCAGGGATGCCCTCTGAGAAGAGTGAACAATCTCTCTACTGTGTGCCCCAAGTGTTCTCCAGATTTCCACACCGTATGACCCTGGATTGTTTGCCTGGCTTCTCTCCAGGAGCAGCATACCGCCCTCCATGCTCTATACCACCAAGCCCACTGATCTTTAAAACTGTAGGCTAAGCTCTGCCTGTTTCAAGAAGTCACAAAATTCAGCAGCTTTCATTTTCCAAGGCAGTGGCTTTGGGTAACCATTCTTCTTGTGTGTTCCCCTGTGTGTTCCTCTCTCCCCCACCCTCCTCCATGACCACATCTCCCTCCCTTCCACAGAAGCTATGATTCATTTCCCTCCTAGACTACATCTCCACTCTTCCTACCTTCTTTGATGTGACATCTCCTCTCCCTTTAGTTATGGACTTTGTTCTGTCAGTCTTCAGGTCAATTTCTGGGGTATCTAGGATGATTTGATGATTATCTAGTTATGTTTGTGGGACAACACAAGCCTAGGGTTTTCCTACTCTGCCGCCATCTTCCTGCTCCCTCCCAAGAGTTCATTTTTTTTAAAAAGATATACAAAACTCACCATACTTTAGATAGAGTAAGAAAAAAAGTGAAAATATTCAAATAAAAAGAGAAATAAATGAGTAGACATTACAACTGATGACATATAAATAAAACGTGTCATGAGGGACTACTATGAAAAATTACACAGCACCAATTTAGGTAACCAAAAGAAAATATTATATTCCTAGAAACATACAATATGTCAAGATTGAATCATGAAGTTATAGAAAATTTGGACAGACTAATAATAAGATTAAATCAATAATTAAAATCTTACCAGAGGGGGGGCAAGACGGCAGAAGAGTGGGGGACTCCGTTTCAACCAATCCCCTGAATTTAGCTGGATATCTACCAAGCCATTCTGAATACCCATGAAATCAGCCTGAGGTATAAGAATATATGTCTGGATCTCTATGGGTGCAGAGGATCAGTGGTCATGAGGTATGAAGGACAAGTTGAGATTCTGTGGACAGATATCAGAGGATAAATAGAAGGGGGAAGGAACCACCAGAGGGTGGCCACTGGAAAGTAATATAATACCTGAGCGGAAAAGCGTCATATGCTGGGGGACCAGGGATAGCTTGCAGAGCAGTGACAGCAGTATCAGAAGGGCCTGATAAGACCACTCAGACAGGATCCAGGAGCTGAAGGGCAAGAGCCAGGACCGAGGTGGCTGCTGGAGTGGAACTGTGACAGAAGACCCAGGGCCAGCAGTCTCCACCCACAACGACCCAGGGCTGGCCGCCACCACTGCCTACATGGACTCAGGACTGCTCAAGGTTTTAGAAGGACAAAGGGCAGAGACAAGCGGGGGCCTGAGTCAACTGCCGAGAGGGTTGCTAGGGGCGTCCACCGCCTATGGGAGGCTGCGGTTTTCAGTGGCCTTACAGAAAGGGACACTGTGTGTTCTGGAGGTTTCATTCTCTGAAGAGACGGAGACTGAATTCTCTGCCCTGGAGCAGAGGTCTGGGTGCGGACATTTTCCTTTGGTCTAACCCTCCAAAAAGGTGCAAAAAGCCGCCAGAGAACAAAAGCCCAAAAAACACTTTCCACGGAGCCCAGCCCTCTGATGGGGGTAGGCCAATTCCGACCAAGCAGGGTTGCCTGAAAAACAACATGGCAGGGCCCTCCTCCAGAAGACAAGCTGGAAGAACAAGAGAACGACAACACTAGGGTACTGATAAAACTGTAAAACCCCAACACCAGGGGAAAATAGTATATTGAGCTCCAGGTGTTGCCTCATGGCCTGTATATTTCTCAGCTACAACTATTTTTTAAATTCTATCTCATGTTTCTTCTCTATTTTTTCTTTTTACCTATTTCTCATTTCAAACATTTAAACTATGTTTAATACAACATATTCCATAGTAGCTTTTAACTTGTACTTTTTCATATATCTTATATCTTATATATTGTATATTATATATGGATATAGATATAAGCTTCAAAGTAGTTCTTTTTTCCCTATTCAAAACTACCTTTATATATATATATATATATATATATATATATACCAGTTTTAATTACCCTGTAACTCTGGGAAGTAGTGTTCTCCAACAAAGAGAAAAATTACACCCAAGAAGAAATGAAGCACCCTACCTTGCCTACATTGAGAGATTATAGTGCAGCCCCTTCCCTCACTCACCACCCCCCTTTTTTTAACTTTATAAATCTTATTCTTGGGTTTCATTTTAGCTGTGTTTTTTTGGTGATGGCTTCCGACCACTCTGAGTATTCCAGGGAGCATCTTGCCTGGATTGTGGTTGATATTTTGGACTTGGTACATCCACTCAACCTCCCTCAACAGAATGACTAGGAGGAGGAATTTCCAACAAAGAAAGGAATCAGAAACAATGGCCTCTCCTGCAAATCTAATGGATATGGATATAAGTAAGATGTCAGGAATAAGACTTCAGGGTAGCAATTATGAAGACAATAGCTAGGCTTGAGAAAACCATTAGTGGTAATATAGAATCTCTAAGGACAGAAATGAGAGCTAATCAGGTGAACTTAAAAACGCTATGAATGAGATGCAATCTAAACTGGATATGCTGACACCCAGGGTAAATGAGGCAAAAGAACAAATTAGTGAGCTACAAAATAAACTGATAGAAAGGAAAGAACAGTAGGAGGAGTGGGACAAACAACATAAAATCCATGAGAACAGACTTAGAGAAATCAGTGATGCCATGAAAAGTTCCAATATCAGAATTATTGGGATCCCTGAGGGCGTAGAGAGAGAGAGAGAGAGAAGACTAGAACACATATTTGAGCAAATCATACCTGAGAACTTCCCTAATCTGGGGAATGAAACAAGCATTTCTGTCCCAGAGACAGAGAGGACCCCTACCAAGATCAAGAAGAACAGACCAATGCCCTGGCATGTAATAGTAAAACTTGCAAATCTTAGAACCAAGGAAGCCATCTTGAGAGTAGCTAGGGGGAAGAGATTCATTATGTACAGAGGAAGGAACATCACAAAACTGTCAGGCCAGTCCACAGAGACCTGGCAAGCCAGAAAGGGCTGGCAAGACATATTCAGGGGATTAATGAGAAGAATATGCAGCCAAGAATACTTTATCCAGCAAGGCTGTCATTAAGAACAAATGGAGAGATAAAGAGCTTCCAGGACTGGCAGAAACTTAAAGAATATGTGACCACAAAGACAGCTCTGCAAGAAATACTAAGGGGGATTCTATAAAAGATAAAAGACCCCGAGAGTAATAGATACCAGAAATTTACAGAGACAATCCATAGAAACAGGGACTGTACAGACAGTAGGATGGCAATAAATGCATATCTTTCAGTAGTTACTTTTAACGTGAATGGCCTAAATGCTCTCACAAAACGGCACAGGGTTGCAGATTGGATACAAAGACAGGACCCATCCATATGTTGAATACAAGAGACTCATTTTGAACCTAAAGACACCACCAGAATGAAAGTGAGGGGACAGAGAAACATTTATCATGCCAATGGACCTCAAAAGAAAGCTGGGGTAGCAATTCTGATATCAGATAATTAGAATTTAAGCTAAAGACTGTAATGAGAGATCCAGAGGGACACTATATAATTCTTAAAGGGTGTCTCCAACAAGAAAATTGGAAATTGTAAATATCTATGCCTCCAACAAGGGAGCAGCCAACTACATAAGCCAGCTGTTAACCAAAATAAAGAATCAGAGTGACAATAATACATTAATAGTAGGAGATTTCAACACTCCACTATCAGCCTCAGACAATCTATACAGATCAACAAAGAAACAAGAGCTTTGAATGACACATTGGACCAGATGGATTTTGTAGATACAGACAGAAGACTTCATCCTAAAACAACAGAATAATCATTCTTCTCGAGTGCATACAGAACTTTCTCCAGAATAGAGCACACACTGGGTCACAAATCAGGTCTCAAATGACACCAAAAGATTGAGATTATTCCTTGCATGTTATCAGACCACAATGCCTTAAAACTGGAACTCAATCTCAAGAAAAAAATGGAAGGAATTCAAACACCTGGAAGTTAAAGAGCATCTTGCTAAAGAATGAATGGGTCAACCAGGAAATTAAAGAAGAACTTAAACAGTTTATGGAAGCCAATGAGAATGAAAACACATTGGTCCAACACCTATTGGATATTGCAAAGGCGGCCTTCAAGGGGAAATACATAGCCATCCAAGCCTCTCTCAAAAAGTTAGAAAAGTGCCAAATGCACAACCTAACCATACACCCAAAGGAGCTGGAGAAAGGACTGTAAGTAAAACCTAAACCAAGCATGAAAAGAGAAATAATTAAGATTAGAGCAGAGATTAATGAAATAGAAAGCAGAAAAACAGTAGAACAGATCAACAAAACTAAAAGCTGGTTCTTTGAAAGAATTGAAAAGATCAAAAAACCACTGGGCAAACGTATGCAAAAGAAAAGAGAAAGGACCAAAATTAATAAAATTATGAATGAAAGGGGAGAGATCATGACTAACCCCAAGGAAATAAACAATTATTAGAAATTATTACCAGCAACTATATGCCAACAAACTAAGCAACCTGGGAGAAATGGATGCCCTCCTGGAAACTTACAAGCTACCAAGACTGAAACAAGAAGAAACAGTCTGAATACACCAATAGCCTGTAACGAAACTGAAGCAGTAATCAAAAACCTCCCAAAAAACCAAAGTCAAGGGGCAGATGTCTTCTCAGGGAAATTCTACCAAACATTTAAAGAAGAAATAATACCTATTCTCCTCATGCTGTTCCAAAAAATAGAAAGAGAAGGAAAACTTCCAATCTCCTTCTATGAGGCCAGTATTACCCTGATCCCAAAACCAGGCAAAAAATCTATCAAAAGGAGAATTACAGACCAATATCTCTGATGAACATGGATGCCAAAGTGCTCAACAAGATCCTAGGCAATAGGATCCAACAGTACATTAAAAGGATTATTCAGCACGACCAAGTGGATTTTATGCCTGGGATGCAAGGGTGGTTCAACATTCACAAATCAATCACTGTGATAGAACACATAAATGATAAAAGAACCACATGGTTCTCTCAACTGATGCAGGAAAAGCATTTGACAAAATGCAGCATCCTTTCATGATTAAAACTCTTCAGAGTATAGGGATAGAGGGAACGTTCCTCAATATAATAAAAAAAATCTATGAAAAACCCACAGAGAATATCACTCTCATGGGGAAAAACTGAGAACTTTTCCCTTAAGATCAAGAACGTGATAGGGATGCCCACTCTTGCCACTATTGTTTAATATGATGCTAGAAGTCTTAGCCTCAGCAATCAGGCAACAAAAATAAATAGAAGACATCCAAACTGACAAAGAATAAGTCAAACTCTCCATCTTTGCAGATTTCAGGATACTTTATGTGGAAAACCCAAAAGACTCCACCCCCAAGTTACTAGAACACATACAGCAATTCAGTAATGTGGCAGGATACAAAATCAATGCACAGAAATCAGTTGCTTTTCTATATGCTAACAATGTGACTGTAGAAAGATAAATTAAGGAATTGATTCCATTCAACAATAGCAACGAAATCTGTAAGACACCTCAGAATAAACCTAACTAAAGAGGTAAAGGAACTATACTACAGAAACTATACAACACTTATGAAAGAAATTGAGGAAGACACAAAAAGATGGAAAAACATTCCACGCTCATGGATTGGAAGAAAAAACATTGTTAAAATGTCTATCCTCCACAGAGCAATTTACACTTTCAATGCTATCCCTTTAAAATAGCATTGACATTTTTCAAAGAGCTGGAACAAACAACCCTAAGATTTGTATGGAATCAGAAAAGACCCTGAATCACCAAGAGAATGATGATAAAGAAAAACAAAACTGGGGGTATCATGTTGCCTGACTTCAAGCTATATTACAAAGCTGTGATCACCACGATAGCGTGGTATTGGCACAAAAACAAACACATAAACCAAGGGAACAGAATAGAGAGCCCAGATATGGACCCGCAGCTCTATGGTCAACTAATCTTTGACAAAGCAGGCAAAAATATTCAATGGGAAAAAGACAGTCTCTTCAATAAATGATGCTGGGAAAATTGGACAGCTACATATACAATAATGAAACTGGACCATTTCCTTACACCATACACAATGATAAACTCAAAATAGATGAAAAACCTCAATGGGAGACAGGAGTCCATCAAAATCCTAGAGGAGAACATAAGCAGAAACCTCTTCGACATTGGCCACAGCAACATCTTTCAAGACACATCTCCAAAGGCAAGGGAAAAAAAGTGAAAATGAATTTTTGGCACTTCATCAAGATAAAAACCTTCTGCACAGCAAAGGAAACAGTGAACAAAACTAAGAGGCAGCCCCCAGAATGGGAGAAGATATTTGCAAATGACATTACAGTTAAAGGGCTTATATCCAAGGTGTATAAATAAATTCTCAAGGTCAGCATTCAAAAAACAAATAACCTGGTCAAAAAATCGGTAGAAGACATGAACAGACTGTTTTCCAAAGAAGACATACAAATGGCTAACGGACACATGAAAAAATGTTCCACATCACTAGCCATCAGGGAACTACAAATCAAAACCACAATGAGATACCACCTTACACCAGTCAGAATGACAAAAATTAACAAGACATGAAACAACAAATGTTAGTGAGGATGTGGAGAAAGGGCAACCCCCTTACACTGTTGGTGCAAATGCAAGCTGACACAGCCACTCTGGAAAACAGTATGGAAGTTCCTCAAGATGTTAACAATAGAGCTACCCTATGACTCAGCAATAGAACTACTGGGTATTACCCCAAAGACACAGTGTAGTGAAAAGAAGGAGCACATACCCCCCAGTGTTCATAGCAGCAATGTCCACAATAACCATACTGTGGAAGGAGCCAAGATGCCCTTCAACAGATGGATGTATAAAGACGATGTGGTACATATATACATTGGAATATTATTCAGCCAACAGAAAGTATGAATACCCACCATTAGCAATGCCATAGATGGAACTGGAGGTGATTATGCTAAGGGAAGTAACTCAAGCAGAGAAAGACATGTGGAACATAAGAAATAGCATGGAGGACCACGGGAGAAGGGAGAGAAATCTGAAGGTGGAGAAATCAGAGAGGGAGACGAACCATGAGAGACTATGGACCTCAGGAAATAAGCTGAGGGTTTCAGAAGGGAGGGGGGTGGGGGAAGGTGTGACAGGTTGGTATGTATTAAGGAGGGTACATGCTGTGATGAACCCTGTATGTTGTACCTAACTAATGAATCATTGAACACTACATCAAAAACTAGTGAGGTACTCTACAGCTACTAACTGAACATTATTAAAATAAAAAATCTTACCAACGAGGAAAAGCCCAAGATCATACTGTCTTCAGTAGTAAATTCTAGCAAACATTTGAAGAATTAATGCAAAACCTTTTCAAATATTTGGAAAATACTAATGATCTGAAAACACTTCCAAATCAATTTTGTGAGGGCAGTATTTCCCAATACCAAGGCAATGACAATATAAGAAAAGACAACTACAGTCCAATATCCTTGATGAGCATTAATTCAGAACTCTTCAACAAACTAATAGCAAACTGAATTCTTTAACACATTAAAGAGAATACATCATGATTAAATGTGAATTATTCCTGTTATGTAAATTTTGTTCATCATATGACAGTCAATGTGATACACCTTATTAAGAGAATGAAGGATAAAAATCACGTGCTTATCTCAATAGATACAGGAAAATCATTTGACATAATTCATCAGTCTATTGTGATAAGAACCCACAACAAACGAATTACAGAAATAATGTACTTTCACATAATAAAGATCATATATGAAAAGCCCATAGCTAACTTCATATTCAATGGTGAAAAACAGATCTTTTACTTTAAAATCAGGAACAAGATAAGAATGGCTACTCTCATAACTTCTCTCCAACTGTGCTGAATATCCTAGGCTGAGCAATTAGCCAAGGTAAAAACAACAACAACAACAACAACAACAGCAATAACAACAAAGGCATTCAAATAAGAAAGTAAAATTATCCTTGTTTCATAAGATATCTTATATGTGCAAAATCCTAAATACTGCATAGAAAAAAATCCATTAGCTAATAAAGGAATTCAGTAAATTCCACTATATTAAAATCAATATTAAATATCAATTGTTTCTATACATTAACAATGACAATCTAAAAACAAAATTGAGAAGACACTGCAATTTATAGTAGCATCAAAAATAATAAAATACTTAGGGTTAGTTTTAACCAAGGAGGTGGAAGAATCATATAGTGAAAACTACAAAATATTTATAAAATGAAAGAAGATACAATACATGATGTATATCCCATGTTAATGGCTTATAAGCCTTAATATTATTAAAATATGCACATTACTTGAAGAGATCTGCAGGTTCAATAGACTCCAATTCAATTTTTTACAGAAATAAAAATAATATCCTGAAATTTCTATGTGACTACAAAAATCCAAGAATGGCCAAAACAAAGAAGCACAAAATGGGAAGCTTTATACTTCCTAAAAAATATGAAAACATTTTAGAACTTAAAACAGTATGGTACCAACATAAAGACAGATATATAGCCCAAAGGAGCAGTGTAGAGGGCTCAGAATTAAACCCATGCTTTAAAAATCTACACATTAAATTAAATCCCATCAAGATATATGTTCAACTAAACTTCAACAAAGCAGGAAAGAATATCCAATAAAAAAAAAGTCACTTCAAAAAATGGTTTTGGGAAAACTGGACAGCAACAGAGAAGAATGAAACTGGACCACTTTCTTATACCATACACACAAAATAAATTAAAAGTGGATGAAACACCTAAACGTGAGAACTAAAACCATCAAAATCCTAGAAGAGAACACAAGATCCTAGAAGAGAACACAGTAACCTTTTGTCATCAGCCATAGCAACTTCTTACTAAACACGTCTCTAGAGTCAAGGGAAACAAAAGAAAAATAAACTGTTGGGACTGTATCAAAATAAAAAAGGTTCTGCACATCAAAGGGAACAATGAACAAAACTAAAAGTCAACCTCTGGAATGGGAGAAGATATTTGCAACTGTCATATCTGATAGAGACATAGTATCCAAAATATATAAGGAACTTTTAAATAATACCCAGAACACAAATAGTCCATTGAAGAAATACTCAGTAGACATGAATAGACATTTTTCCAAAGAAGGAAAACAGATGGCTAACAGACACATGAAAAGATGCTCAACATTACTCATCATCAGGTAAATACAAATCAAAATTACAATGAGCTAACACCACACACCTGTAAGAATGGTTAAAATTAACAGCACAGTCAACAACAGGTGTTAGCAAAAATAAGGAGAAAAGGGAACACTCTTTCAGTGTTGGTGGGAATGCAAACTGGTTTAGCCATGGTGAAGAACAGTAGGGAAGTTCCTCAAAAATTTAAAAATAGAACTACCCTACAATCCAGCGATTGCACCACTCAGTATTTACCCAAAGTATGCAAAAATGTTGATTCAAAGGGACACATTCACCCCGACGTTTACAGCAACATTATCAACAAATATCCAATGACTGGATAAAAAGAGGCGGCATTTATGTATACAATGGAATATTACTCAGCCATGAAAGAGAATGTCTTGCCATTTGCAGTGACATGGATGGAGCTACAGAGTATTATGCTAAGCAAAATAAGTCAGTTAGAGAAACACAAATACCATATGATATCACCCATATGTGGAATTTAAGAAACAAAACAAATGAACATAGGAGGGGAAAAAAAAGAGGAAAGCCAAGAAACAGACTCTTAACTATTGAGAGCAAACTGATGGTTACCAGAAGGGAGGTGGGTGGGGGGATGGTTTAAACACGTGATGGGTAGTAAGGAGAGCATTTGTGATGAGCACTGGGTATTCTATGTATGTTTGAATCACTAAATTGTACACCTGAAACTAATATTACACTGTATTTTAACTAATTGTTATTTAAATACTTGAAGAGGAATAAAGGACCATTTGTGAAAAACCCATATGTAAAATTATCATCAACAGTGTAAAATGGAAATCTTCTCCTCTAAAATTAGGAACCAGGTTATGATGTCCACTGTAACCACTTCTATTTGTTTAAGTTGAGTTTTATTGAGATAATTATAAATTTACATGGGGTTTTAAGAAATAATACAGAGATCCTTTATCCTTTTCCTAGTTTCCCCTAATGGTAGCATTTTCCATATCTATAGTATAATATTACATTCAGGTTATTGATATTGCTACAATCCACTGATCTTATTCAGATTTCTCCAATGTACCAATACTCATTTGTGTAAATGCGTGTGTGTGCGTGTGTGTATTTTCAGATCTTTACACTATTATCATCTGTGTGGGTGTGTGTATCTTCTAACAGAGTCAAGATTTGGAATAGTGTCAACACCACAAGCACCTCCATCAGGTTGTCTTTTTATAACCACATTCCCACTTCCCTTTTGCTTTGCCCCTGGTCCAAAGTCCCTTAGCCTGGCATTCATCTGTGTTCCACTTCTAAAATTTTGGCATTTTAAAACTGTTACGTAAATGGAATCATATTGTATAATATACATCTTTTGGGGATTCACTTTTTCCAGTCAGTATAATTCCCTGGTAATTAATCCAATTTTCATGCATATAAGTAGCTTATTCCTTTGTACTTCTGAGTAGTCCTCCATAATGTACGAATGTTTCACAGTTTGACCATTCACCTGTTGAAGGACATCTCGACTGATTACAGTCTTATCTATTACAAGTAAGAATTCTATGAATATTCATTTAAGGTTTCTGGGTGAATGTGTTTATTTCTCTGTGCTAAATGTCCAAAAGTACAATTGCTGAGTCATATGGTAATTGCATGTTTAGTTTTTTTTTAAGATTTTATTTATTTATTTGACAGAGAGAGAGCTAGTGAGAGCAGGAACACAAGCAGGGGGAGTGGGAGAGGGAGAAGCAGTTTTCCCGCCAAGCAGGGAGCCTGATGTGGGACTCGATCCCAGGACCCTGGGATCATGACCTGAGCCGAAGGCAGATGCTTAATGACTGAGCCACCTAGGTGCCCACATGTTTAGTTTTATAAGAAATTATCAGATGGTTTTCCAGGGTGGCTGTACTACTTAACATTCCCACCAGCACTGTAGAAGTGATCCAGGTTCTTTATATCCTTACAAACATTTCATATTTAGACTTTTTTTGTATTAGCCATTTTATTAGGTGTGTAGTGATATCTCATTGTTGTTTTAAATTGCATTTCCCAGAAGACTAATGATGAACATTTTTTTCTCCATTGCTTCTATTTAACTTGGTACTGGAAGTTCTAGTCAGAACAATTAGACAAGAAAAAAAAAATAAAACCATTCAAATTGGAAACGAAGAAGTACAGTTCTCCCTGTCTGCAGACTATATAAACATATATAGAAAACCCCATGGAAGTTATTAAAAGAAAAACTGTTAGAATTAAAGAGGGCACATATTGCATGGAGCATTGGGTGTTATACAAAAACAATGAATCATGGAATACTACATCAAAAACTAATGATGTACTGTATGGTGACATAACATAATAAAATTAAATTAAATTAAAAAAGAACTAATAAATTAAGTAAAGTTGCAGAATACAAAATAAGCCCACAAAAATCAGTTGTGTTTTTACACACTAAAAACAAAGTATCTGGAAAAGAAATTAGAGAAACAATCCCATTTACAATAGGATCAAAAAGAATAAACTACTTGGGAATGAGCTTACCTAAGAAGGGGAGAGCTTTATATACTGAAAACTTTAAAATAATGATGAAAGAAATCAAACAGGACACAAAAAATAGGAAGATATCCTATGTTCATGAATTGATAGTATTAATAATGTTAAAATGTCCCCACAATTCAAAGAAATCTTCAGATTCACTATGATCTTTATCAAAATCCCAAAAGAACATTTTTTTTACAGAAACAGAAAAAAATCTGTAATTCATGGGGAACCCCAAAAGACCATAAATAGCCAAATTGATTCTGAGAATGTAAAATAGCCCCACACTTCCTGATTTCAATTTATATTATGAATCGACAGGGAGTTAAGATAGTAGAGTAGTAGGGGAACCCTATATTTGACTCATCATTTGAACACAGCTAGATAAGTATCAAATCATTCCGAATATCCATGAAATCAATCTGAAGACTGAGGCAACAAAGTGCACAACCAGAGGAACAAAATATACCACACTGTGGAAGATAGGAAGTATGGAGATGTGATTTGGGGGAGGAAAAGAATCATAGGTGCTATGGAGGGGAGGGACCCCTGGTCATTGGCAGAGGAGAGAGAGAGAAAAGTACACAGGGAATAGCACATGAAAAAAAACTTTCCCAAGGCCATTGACTGAGAAAATGAGAGGGCCCGATTATCAAGAGATTTTATAACCAGCTGAGCTCAAAGAACAAAGTTTTAGAAGTATGCACCATGGCTGGTGTGGAGCCTGGTGGGCCTAGCGCTGCTCTTGTGGAGAAAGAGTGCAGAGGCCTGGGAACATGGTCTGAGGATCCCTTGGGTTGCACTGGGTGAGAGAGTTCCCCTTCTTGGAGTGCATTTGGGAGAGGTGGCAGTGCCTCTCAGGGGACAAAAGAGCCACTGGGGACCATTTCACTGGCCCATTCATTAGCATAGGGGCAGAGACACCTGCTGAAGGCAGCTAACCTGGATGCCAGCTTTTTGCTGCACTTTAAACCCCAAGCTCCTGCACGTTCGTGAGACTACCCTTGTGGGACAAACCTGCTCCAGCTCCAGTGTGTCAATACCCTCCCCAGAGGATCAGTGCAATTCTGTGCCATTCCAGGTTCCTAAAATTTGGAGTTTTAAAACTCAACCAGCATGCCTGAGAGAAAACACAGTTGCACAGCTCTGCCAGGCAGGCAGACAGCCTGGACACACAGGGTGAAGGCAGGGATCTGAGGAATGACTGGGACACATGAGGGGAGACTCTTTGCTCTTCAGTGAGGGCTTCCTGGACAGTGGCAGCATGAATTCCCCTCTCTGGGATGAAGAAGTGGGCTGGCACACCGATTTTCTCACCAGTCCATCAGTATGAGGGATTTCAGTGAGTAGCACAGCACCCACAGTGGAAGCTTGAGCCGCTTACAACAAGCCCTGCCCTGCTGCACTCTGCAGGTGCTTCTATACTAGGGCAATTGTGCCTGAGAGCTGGAGAAGTGACCCCTCCCCGAGAAAACCAATGCAGGTTTGTCCCACAAGGGTAGTCTCACAAACGTGCAGAAGCTTGGAGTTTAAAGTGCAGCAAAAAGCTGGCATCCAGGGTAGCTGCCCCCCCCCTGCCCCGCACACAGCAAGTCTACTGACCATAGAGTGCTGCAAAGCTTCATCTCTAGTGGAAATAAAATCAGGTCTATTTTAACAAGCAGAGCAGAGCACACCTATTTAAAATTAGCCACATACTTGACAAAGTGCAAACACTCCAAAATGCAAACAAGGAGAAACTCTTCAGAGGACTGACTTGAGGGAAGGAGCAGCCAAAATATAACTGCAGGGTCCACACAGCATTCACCAGAAACACTTTCTGAAGTATCAGGCCCTCAACAGTATATGATCTCTTTTTAATATAGCCATTACTCTCAGGAGGAGGAAACATAACAGGTTTACCCTAACACAAAGAAGAAGTCAGAGACATAAAAAAATGCCAACACAGAGGAATTCACTTCAAAAGAAAGAATAAGGAAAGGTCATGCCAGGAATCTAATCAAAACAGATATAAGTAATATTCCTGAGCAAGAATTTAAAGTAGCAATCATAGAGATATTAGCTGGGACTGAGAAAAGCATAGAAGACACCAGGGAGTCCCTTACAACAGAGATAAAAGACCTAAAAACTACTCTGGCTGATATAAAAAAATGCTGTAACTGAGATGTGAAACCAGCTGGATGTAATGACAACAAGGATGGAAGAAGCAGAGGAACAAATAAGTGATATAGAAGATAAAATTATGGAAAATAATGAAGCTGAAAAGAAAAGAGAAAGAAAATATTGCATAATGAACGTGGACTTAGGGAATCCAGTGACTCCAAAAACTGTAATAATATTCCTATCATAAGAGTCCCAGAAGTAGAGAGGGAAAAAGGAGCAGAAGGTTTATTTGAGGAAATTAGAGTTGAAATCTTCCTTAATCTGGGGAAGGGAACAGACATCCAAATTCAGGAGGTACAGAGAACTCCCATCAAAAACGAACAACAACAACAACAAAAAAAAACCAGGCCAACACCAAGACATATTGTAGTTAAATTTACAAAATACAGAGCTATAGAAAAAATCCCGAAAGCAGGAAGGAAACAGAAGTACCTAACTTACAAGGGAAGACAAATAAGGTTAGCAGCAGTTCTCTCCACAGAAACTTCATAAGCCAGAAGACAGTGACATAGTATTTTCAACTTGCAGAATGAGAAAAATCTGCAGCCAAGAGTATTCTATCTAGCAGGGCTATCATTCAGAACAGAAGGAGAGATAAAGAGTTTCCCAGAAAAACAAAATGGAAAGGAGTTTGTGACCACTAAACCAGCCCTGTAAGAAATATTAGAGACTCTTTGAGTGGGAAGGAAGGACCAAAAATGACAAAGACTAAAATGGAATGGAGAAAATCTTCCAAAACAATGACAAAACAGGTAATAGAGTGCCACTAAGTACATATCTATTAACAATTACTCTGAGTGTAAATGGACCAAACACTCCAATCAAAAGACAGGGTGTTATTTGCAACTAATGAATCACTGAACATTATACCAAAAACTAATGACTGTATGTTTGCTAATTGAATTTAAATCAAAACAAAACAAAACAAAAAGACAGGGCGTCATAATGGATTAAAAAAACAAGATCCATTAGTGGGGGCAAGTTGGCAGAGGAGTAGGGGACTCTATTTCAACTGGTCCCCTTAATTTAGCTGGATATCTACCAAACCATTCTGAACACCCACGAAATCAGCCTGAGATATAAGAATATATATCTGGATCTCTACAAGCAGAAAAATGCTGCCTTTCATGAGGTATGAAGGGTGAAGTCGTGAATCTGCAGGCAAAAATTGGAGAATAAGCAGAACGTGGAGGGAGCCACCATAAGCTGGGCCCTGGAAAGTGATATAACATAGGAGCATAAAAGCATCCTGCACTGGGGGACCCGGGGAAAAGTCGCAGAACAGTAGCAGCTGGGAAAAGGCTTTAGAGCAGCACTCAAACAGGATCCAGGAGCTGCGGGGGTTGGGGGGACACGTGTGTGAACCCAGGACTGATCACAGTTTCAGAAGCACAAAGGACAGAGACAAGCCTGGGCCCCTGGGTCGATGACTGAGAAGTTTGCTTTGGGCATGCACCACTCAAGGGAGGCTGCAGTTTCTAGCAGTGCTTACAGACAAGGAGACTGTGTGTTCTGGAAGGTTCAGAGAAGAGCAGACTATGATTTAACTGCTCTGGGACAGAGGTTTGGGTGTGCCCATTTCTAGCTCTGACCCTCAGAAAAAGTGCAGGAAGCCACCAAAGAACAAAAGCTCAAAAACCGGTTTCCATGGAGCCCAGCCCCCTGACAGGGGGCAGGGCAACTCTGCCCAAAAAGGATGCCTGGAAAACAGTGCAACAGTCCCCTCCCCCAGAAGACAGGCTGGAAGAACAAGAGGACGACAACCCTAAGGTCCCCATAAAATGGGTGCATCTTGCCTGGATTGTGGTTGATATTTTGGACTCTGTACATTCCCTCAAACACCTCTCAACAGAATGAATAAAAGGAGGAACTCCCAACAAAGAAAAGAACAAAAGACAATTGTCTTAACCTCAGACCTAATGGATATGGATATAAGCAAGATGTCAGAGATAGACTTCAGTGTAGCAATTATGAAGTCAATAGCTAGGCTTGAGAAAACAATTAGTGGCAATATAGAGTCTCTAAGGGCAGAAATGAGAGCTAATCAGGCCGACCTTAAAAATGCTATGAATGAGATGCAGTCTAAACTGAATACTGTAACAGGTAGGAAAATGAGGCGGAAAAACTATTTAATGAACTAGAAGATAAGATGATAGAAAGGAAGGAAGCCAAGGAGGCCTGTGATAAACAACTTGAAGCCCATGAGAACAGACTTAGAGAGATTAATAACACCATGAAACCTTCCAATGTCAGAATTATTGGGATCCCTGAGGGGGTGGAGGAAGAGAGAGAACTAGAAGGTATATTTGAGCAAATCGTAGCTGAGAACTTTCCTAATCTGGGGAAGGAAACAAGCATTTCTGTCCAAGAGGCAGAGAAGACCCCTCCCAAGATCAATAAAAACAAACCATCACTCTAGCATATAATACTAAAACTTGCTTATCTAAGAGCCAAGGAAGCTATCCTGAGAGCAGCTAGGGGGAAGAGAGTTCTTACGTATGGAGGGAGGAACACCAGAATAATGTCAGACCTTTCCACAGTACATGGCAGGCCAGAAAGGGCTGGCAAGACATATTCAGGGTACTAAATGAGAAAAAATGCAGCCAAGAATACTTTATCTGGCAAGGCTGTCATTCAGAATGCATGGAGAGATAAGAGCTTCAGGGACTGGCAGAAACTGAAAGAATATGTGACCACGAAGCCAGGCCTGCAAAAAATATTTAGTGGGATTCTATAAAAGAAAGACCCCAATAGTAATGTATAACAAAAATTTACAGAGACAATCCATAGAAACGAACTGTACAGACAATAGGATGGCAATAAATACGTATCTTTCAGTCGTTACTCACAACACGAGTGGGCTAAATGCTCTGATGAAACAGCGCATGGTTGAAGATTGGATACAAAGACAGGACCCATCAATATGTTGAATACAAGAGACTCATTTTGAACCTAAAGACACCTCCAGACTGAAAGTGAGGGGATGGAGAACCATTTTTCATGCCAACATACCTCAAAAGAAAGCTGGAGTAGCAATTCTCATAGCAGGCAAATTAGATTTTAAACCAAAAACTGTATTAAGAGATGCAGAAGGACACTTTATCAGACTTAATATCCAACAAGAAATTCTAACAATTGTAAATACTTATGCCCCCAATATGGGAGCAGCCAACTACATAAGCCAGCTGTTAACCAAAATAAAGAATCAGAGTGACAATAATACATTAGTAGTAGGAGATTTCAACACTCCAATCTCATCATTGGACAGATAATCTACACAGAAGATCAACAAAGAAATGAACTTTGAATGACACATTAGACCAGATGGATTTTGTAGACATATACAGAACATTCCATCCCAGAAAAACAGAATACCCATTTTTCTCGAGTGCACATGGAAGTTTCTCCAGAATAGATCACATACTGTGTCACAAATCAGGTCTCAAATGATACCAAATGATTGAGAATATTCCCCGCATAAAGTCTAAACCATGCTGGAGAAAAGAAATAATAAAGATGGAAGCAGAAATCAATGAAATAGAAACTAGAAGAACAGAACAAATCAACAAAACAAGAAGCTGGCTCTTTGAAAGATTTAATAAAATCAATAAACCTCTGGCCAAACTTACCCAAAAGAAAAGAGAAAGGACTCAAATTAATAAAATCATGAATGAAAGGGGAGAAATCACGACTAATGACAAGGAAATAGAGAAAATTGTTAGAACTTATTACCACCAGCTATATGCCAACAAACTAGGCAATCTGGAAGAAATGGATGCATTCCTGGAAACTTATAAACTACCAAAACTGAAACAAGAAGAAATAAACAAATTTAACAGATCCATGACAAGCAGGGAAAATGAAACAATAATCAACCCACCCCCCCAAAAAAAAACAAGATTCCAGGGCCAAATGGCTTCACATGGATATTCTACCAAACATTTAAATAAGAAATCATACCTATTCTACTGAAGCTGTTTCAAAAAGTAGAAATAGAAGGAAAATTTCCAAACTCATTGTATGAGGTCAGCATTACCCTGGTCCCAAAACCAAAGACCCCACCAGAAAGGTGAATTAAAGACCAACATCCCTGATGAACATGGATGCCAAAATACTCACCAAGATACTAGCCAATAATATCTAACATTACTTCGAAAGCATTATTCAAGACGACCAGGTGTAATTTATTCCTATGATGCAACGGTGATTCAACATTCCCAAATAAATCAACATCATAGATCACATTAACAAAAAAAGGGATAAGAGCCATATTATCCTCTCAATTGATGCAGAAAAAAAAAAAAACATTTGACAAAATACAACATTCTTTCCTGACTGAAACTCTTCAAACTATAGGGATAAAGGGAACATGCCTCAATATCAGAAAAGCCATCTATGAAAAGCCCACAGTGAATATCATTCTCAATGGGGAAAAACTGAAAGATTTCCCATTAAGGTAAGGAACATGGCAGGGATACCCACTCTCACCACTGTTTTTCAACAAAGTGATAGAAGTTCTAGCATCAGCAATCGGACAACAAAAAGAAATAAAAGGCATCCAAATTAGCAGGGAAGAAGCCAAATTCTCTCTCTTCACAGATGACATGATACTTTATGTGGAAAACCCAAAAGACTCCACCCCCAACTTTCTAGAACGAATACAGCAATTCAGCAATGTGGCAAGATACAAAATCAGTAATCAAAAATCTCCCAACATACAAAACTCCAGGACCAAATGGCTTCCCAGGGGAATTCTACCAAACATTTAAAGAATTAATACCTTCCAAATCTATTCTAGGAGGCCATCATTACCCAGATTTCAAAACCAAACAAAAACTCCAGTAAAAAAGGATCTACAGACCAATATCACTAGTGTACATGGATGCAAAAATTCTCAGCAAAATTCTAGTGAATCGAATCCAACAGTACATTAAAAGAATCCTACACCACGATCAAAACGGATTTATTCCTGGCCTTCAAGAATGGCTCAATATTCGCAAATCAATCACCCTGATACACCACATTAATAAAAGAAAGGACAAGAACTATGTGATGCTTTCAATAGATGCAGAAAAAGCATTTGACAAAGTACAACATCCATTCATGACAGAAATCCTCAACAAAGTAGGCACAGAGGGAACATGCCTCAACATCATAAAGGCCATCTACATAAAACCCACAGCTAATGTCATCCTCAGTGGGTGAAAGTTGAGAGCTTTTCCCCTATGGTCAGGAACAAGACAAGGATGTCCACCCTCACCACTGTTATTTATCATAGTACTGGAAATCTTAGACTCAGCAACTGGACAACAAAAAGAAATAACAGTCATCCAAATCAGCAAGGAAGAAGTCAAATTTTCACTATTTGCAGAAGACATAAGAAACACTCCACCAAAATAATTCTAGAACCGATATACAAATTCAGCAAAGTTGCAGGATATAAAATCAACATACAGAAATCTGTTGCATTTGGACCAGCATTAATGGACCAGCAGAAAGAGAAACTGAGGAATCGATCTCATTTAAAATTGCAACAAAACCATAAGATAAAGATAAACCATAAGAATAAGCCTAATACAAGTGGCAAAATTATGTACTCTGAAAATTGTAGAACACTAACATAAGAGATTGTAAAGGACACAAAGAAATGGAAAAGCATCCCATGCTCCTGGATTGGAAGAAAAAATATTGCTAAAATGTCTATACTATGCAAAGCAATCTGCAAATTTAATACAATCCTTATAAACATACTACCAGCAGTTTTCACAGAGCTAGAGCAAATTATCCTAAATTTTATATGGAACCAAAAAAGACCATGAATAGTCAAAAACAATGTTGAAAAAGAAAACCAAGGCTGGAGGCATCACAATTCTGGATTTCAAGCTATACTACAAAGCTATAGTTCTCAAAACAACGTGGTCCTGGCACAAAAGCAGACTCATCCATCAAAGGAACAGAATAGAAAACCCAGAAATGGACCCACAAGTATTTGGTCAACTAATCTTTGACAAAGCAGGAAAGAATAGCCAATGGAAAAAAGACAGTTTCTTCAACAAATGGTGTTGGGAAAACTGGACAGCCACATGCAGAAGAATGAGACTGGACCATTCTCTTACACCATACACAAAAATAAACTCAAAATGGGTGAAAGACCTAAATGTGAGACAAGAATCCATCCAAATCCTAGGGGAAAACACAGGCAGCAACCTCTTTGACCTCAGCCATAGCAACTTCTTACTAGACAAGTCTTCAGAAGCAAGGGAAACAAAAGCAAAAATAAACTATTGGGACTTCATTGCAATAAAAACAAAACAAAACAACACAACACAATGAAACAAAAAATCTACACAGCAAAGGAAACAATCCACAAAACTAAAAGGCAGCCTACAGAAAGGGAGAAGGTATTTGCAAATGACATATCTGATAAAGGGTTAGTATCCAAAATATATCAAGAACTTATATACACAGCTAATGAATCATTGAACATTGTATCAAAAACTGATGTACTATATATTGGCTAATTGAATTAAAAAAAGAACTTATAAAACTCAACACCCAAAAAACAAACAATGGAGTTAGAAAATGGTAAGAAGACATGAATAGACATTTTTCCAAAGAAGATGGGTAGATGACTAACCTACACATGAAAAGATGCTTAACATCAGTCATCATCAGGGAAATACAAAGCAAAACTACAATGAGATATCACCTCACACCACCCAGATGGATAAAATTAACAACACAGGAAACAACAGGTGTTGGCAAGGATGCAGAGATAGGAGAACATTCTTGCACTATTGGTGGGAATGCAAACTGGTGTAGCTACTCTGGAAAACAGTATGGAGGTTCCTCAAAAAGTTATAAAGGGAATTACCTGATGATCCAGCAGTTCCACTACTAGGTATTTACCTAATGGATACAAAAGTACTGATTCAAAGGGATACATGCACCCCAATTTTATAGCAGCATTATCAACAATAGCCAATTTATGGAAGGAACCCAAATGTCCATCAACTCATGAATTGATAAAGAAGATATGGTATTTATATAAAATAGAATATTACTTAGCCATCAAAAAGAATTAAATCTTGCCATTTGTGAGGGCATGCATGGAGCTAGAGGGTATTATGCTAAGCAAAATAAGTGACTCAGAGAGAGACAAATGGCATATAATCTCACTCCTAGTGGAATTTAAGAAACGAAACAGATGAACATAGGGGGATAAAAGAAAGAGAGAGATGCAAAGCAAAAACAGGTTCTTAACTATAGAGAACAAACTGAAGGTTGCTGGAGGGAAGGTGGGTAGGGGATGCATTAAATGGGTGATGTGTATTAAGGAGGTCACTTTTTATTATGAGCACTGGGTGCTGTAAAAAGGGATGAATCACCAAATTCTACACCTAAAACTAATATTTCACTGTATGCTAATTAACTGGAATTTAAATAACAAATTGATAAAAAATTATATGTATATGATTATATGAATCATATTTAAAACATATATCTGTATCTATATCTATCAAAATATAGATATAGCTATATATATAGATATATATGGACATATAGATATAGATCTATATCTATCTGTATCTATGATTTAAAAGGTCTAACCTCAGTTTGGGAGAAGCAATCTACCTTGGACCTTGCACCATTCCCTGCACATTCTTGTTGGGAATGCCAAGAATAAAAAAACCCTGTCTGCACTTTACCCAAGGCACTTCTCAGAGCTATGACATATGTCGTGGCATCAGTCTGTTCTCATTGATCTTGGGAAGGGTTCTCTCTGACTCTTGGACACAAATGCTTGTTTATTTCCCCAGATAAGGGAAGTTATCAGCTATGATTTGCTCAAATATATCTTCTAGACCCCCCCTCTCTCCACCCCCTCAGGGATCCCAATAATTCTGATATTGGAACATTTCATTGAGTCATTAATCTCTTTAGTTTGATCCCTTGGGCTTTAATCTGTTTTTCCCATGCATCCTCGGTTTCCTTCTTTTCTATCATCTTATCTTCTAGCTCACTAATTCGTTCTTCTGCCTTGTTTCCCTGGCAGTCAGAATATCCAGTTTAGACAGCATTTCATTCATAGTATTTTTAAGTTTGGCCTGATTAGATCTCATTTCTGCCCTTAGAGATTCTATATTGTCATTAATATTTTTCTCAAGCCTAGATATCCACTTCATAATTGTTACTCTGAAGTCTATTTCTGATATCTTGCTTATATCCATATCCATTAGGTCTGTGGCAGAGGCCACAGTCTCTGATTCTTTTCTTTGTTGGGGGTTCCTCCTCTTAGTCATTCTGTTGAGGGGTGCTTGAAGGAATGTACAGAGTCCAAAGTATTAACCACAACTCAAGCCAGATGCACTTGTTTTGTAGGGACCTTAGGGATGTCGGCCTCTTTTTTTTCCAACCTGTCTTCTGGGGGAGGGGCCTGCCACACTGTTACTCAGGCAACCCTGTTTGGGCAGAGTTGCCCTGCCTCATGTGTGGGGGGGAGTGAGCTCAGCGAAAACCGGTTTTGAGGGGCTTTTGTTCTCTGGCAGCCTTCCCTGGTGGCTTCCTGTGTCTCTTTTGAGAGTCAGAGCAGAAGTGACCACATTCAAACCTCTGTCTCAGAACAGAGAGATTGCCGTCTGCTCTTCACTGAGCTCTCCAGGCCACACTTTCTCTCTTTCCATCTGTGCTGCTAAAACCGCAGTGTTCTGGGTTGTGTGCCCCACAGCAGCACTCCCAGCCCTAGCTTCCAGGTCCAGGCACGTCTCTGCCCTTTGTGCTTCTAAAACTGCCGGCTGTCCCCAGTTCACATTTGTGCCCGCCACTCCAGGTTTCAGTCCGGGGTGCTGTCCTAAAGTTCTTTCCCCACAGCTACCAGTCTGTCAGTCTGTGCCCCATCCCCAGTGCAGAAAGCTTTCACTCACCAGTGGTGCAGTATCCCAAAGGCTCCCTCCCCGTTCTGTTTATCTTCTGATATCTGCCTGCAGAATCACGGCTCCCAGTTTCATACCTCAAGACCAACCGCTGGAGATACTCTGTTTGTAGAGATCCAGATATGTCTTCTGACATCTCAGTCTGATTTCGTGGGTGTTCAGAATAGTTTGGTAGATATCCAGCTTAATTCAGGGGTCAGGTTGAAATAGGGTCCCCTACTCTTCTGCTATCTTTCTCCTACTTGTAAGTACAATAAAATCATAGACCCTGAACAGTTCTGGATACTGCAGAAATGGGTGAATGTTTATATGTAATAGAAGACTTTGCTGTTTGCATGTTATGGGGTCCTGTATGAAAGTATCATGAAATATGAGGGGCGGTGAACTCTATAAACAAGTATATAGAAATATATTTCATATTGGAAATATGAATGACTTAATGACAGAAAGTCCTTGGAATAATGGAATAGGAATTCTTAGGAAGTTGAAGTTTACATTGTGATTTTGGAATTTATTCCTATTTTTACAGCAATCTGAAAATGGCAGAGTTGCCAAAAGTGATGAGAGGGACCACATTACCTGGGATGAAGCCAATTATGATTTGGCTATTGCTCTATATTCAAAAAACTATAATTACATAAGTGTAGTAATGAACTGCTTCCAGTTTAGAAACTGTTTACCAGCAGTTGCACCCACCGACTAATGGGAATTTTTATTTTGCAATAGATGGGAATTCACTTTGGTACAATTTTAAAGGGCATTACCTAAGTCAATATCTACTCACATATAATGAACATACTTTAAACAAAATAAATACAGCTCAATTCCCAATATGGGTAAAGGTGTAAAATGGCACTCATAGTGGTATCTTGGGGTGGGGGTGGGAGAGACAAGAGCTTTGTCCTAAGTAGGCCTGTTGAAGATTAAACTTCCATATGAGTTTGTTTTTTAGAAAACAAAATTTTGTCTGAATATGTTTTCTGAGCATTTCATGTGCTAGAGATTATATAAACATTCTATGACCTATCAAAATAAACTTGTTATGAATTGTCACTGATTTGTCATATTATGATCTTCTAAACATAAACAGACTTTCAAGAGAACTGAAGCCTACTTAGGAGCCTTACAGCAATAGCATGTTATACCACTCACCAAGATGGTAAATAATAGCTGCTTAGTATATGTGCAGTCATTAGGAATGACTTGTTCTACATAATAAAATTAAATTAAATTTAGAAAAAAAGGAATGACTTGTTCTAAAAATGCAGAGGATAGTCTGTCTTAGGATTTGTTCACATTTTCAGAAGGACATGTTATTAATCACTCATAAACCATGATTTTACTCCATAATGAGGAGCAAACAGGGGAATGCAGAAGGAGAATGGCTACCCAAAGCCATTGGCTTGGAAAATGAGAGGGGCTGAATTTTGTGAGTTATTGCAACCAGTGGGGCTTAAAACCTGGAGTTTTAAAGGTCAACAGGCTTGACTGGAATAGAGCCCAGAGGACACTGCACTGCTCCTAGAGAGAAAGCAGGAAAAATCCCAGGGGCAGACAGCATGGAAACAGTGATCTGAAAAGAGCCTGGGACACACAATAAATAAGATTATTCACTCTTTGTGGAGTGTGTCCTTGAGAGGCAGCATTCACGGGGACACCACACCTCAAACAAAGGAGCTGGCTGGTGCCATTTCCCTCCCAACTCTTCATAATAAACACAGAGGTACCCACAGGAAGCAGCACAGCACTGACACTGGCTGCCTAATTTGCTTACACCAAGCCCCACACTCTTGCACTCCAGTGTAACTGCCCTTTTCAGTCACACTTGCCTCAGTCCTAACAAGGTGGGTCCCTACCCCACAAGACCATCACAAACCCCTGCCTACACCACATCTCCCCACCAGAGAGTTCTGCAGGACCTCAGCTGTGGCAGATGTGGTGTCAGGTCTCATTTCACAAGCAGAGCAGAGCACATCTAGTTAAAATTTGCACACCACAGACACTCCCCAAAGTTCCAGGCCTTGGGCCCTACATCACCTCTTCTTCATGTGGCCATTACTTTAAAGAGCAAAGGGCATAACTATTTTTTCTAACACACAGAAGAAGACAGAAACTTAGAGAAAATGCCAAGTTGGAGGAAATTGTCCCCAAAGAAAGAACAAGATAAGGCCACGGCCAGAGATCTAAGTGAAACAGTTACAAGTACCATGCTCGATGGAGAATTTAAATCAACAATCATAAGGATACTCACTGGGCTTGAGAAAAGAACACAAAGCATCAGTGAAACCCTTACCATAGAGATAAAAGTTAAAAAACAATGAATTAAAGATGGAAAGTGCAATAAATGAAAATGGAAAGAGGTTTGATGCAATAACAGCAGGCTGGGAGAAGTACGGGAGTGGATTAGTGACCTATATGGAAAAATAACAAAAATTAACTAAGCTGAACAAAAGAGAGAAAGAATTATGCAACATGAGAAAAGACTTGACTCCATCAAATGTAATAACATCCATAGTATAGCAGCTCCAGAAGAAGAAAAGAGAGAAAGAGGGGCGGAAAATTTATTTGAAGAAATAGTGCCAGAAAACTTCCCTAATCTGAGGTGGGAAACAGACATCCAGAAACAGGAAGCACAGAGAACTCCCATCAAAGTCAACAAAGGCAGGCCAATACCAAGACATATTGTAATTAAATTTGCATAACGTAGTGATAAAGAAAAAAATCTTAACAACAGCGAGACAAAAGAAGTCCTTAACTTACAATGGAATAGCTGTAAGGCTAGCTGGAGATTTCTCAACAGAAACTTGACAAGCCAGAAGGCATTGACTGGCAGGATATATTGAAAGTGCTGAACTGGAAAAATCTGAAGCTAAGAATATTCTATCCAGCAAGGCTGTCACTCAGAATAGAAGGAGAAATTAAGAGTTTCCCAGACAAACAAAAACTAAAAGAGTTTGAAAACACTAAATCAGAAATATTAAAGGGGACTCGCTGAGTGGAAAAGGGAGACCAAAAGTAATAAAGACAAGAAAGGGTCAGAGAAAATCTCCAGAAACAATCAGAAAACAAGAAATAAAATGGCAATGAATATATATCTATCAATAATCACATTGAATATAAATGGACTAAACACTCCAATCAAAAGATATAGGGTGTCATAATGGATTAAACAACAACAACAAGACACTTCTACATGCTGCTTACAAGAAACTTATTTTAGACCTAAAAACACCTGCAGACTGAAAGTGAGGTGGATGGAATAACATTAATCCTGCAAATGGATGTCAGAAGGGAGCTGGAGTAGGAATACTTAAAGCAAACAAAATTGATATTAAAATAGCCAAACTGTGGAAAGAGCCGAGATGCCCTTCAACAGATGAATGGATAAAGAAGATGTGGTCCATACATACAATGGAATGACTCAGCCATCAGAAAGGAGGAATACCCAACTTTTACATCAACATGGTTGGGACTGGAGGAGATTATGCTAAGTGAAATAACTCAAGCAGAGAAAGTGAATTATCATATTGTTTCATTTATTTGTGGAACATCAGGAATAGCATGGAGGGCTTTAGGAGAAGGAAGGAGAAAATGAAGGGGGCGAAATCATAGGGGGAGATGAACCATGAGAGACTATGGACTCTGAGAAACAAACTGAGGGTTTTAGAGGGGAGGGGGTTGGGGGGATGGGTTAGCCCGGTGGTGGGTATTAAGGAGGGCACATACTGCATGGAGCACTGGGTGTTATAGGAAAACAATGAATCATGGATCACTACATCAAAAACAAATGATGTATTGTATGGTGACTAAAATAACAATAAAATTAAATTAAATTTAAAAAAATTGATATTAAAACAAAGATGGTAACAAGAGACAAGGGTGTTCTATAATAATAAAAAAGACAATCCAAGAAGAAGATATAACTATTGTAAATATTCTTGCATCCAATATGGGAGTACCCAAATATATAAAACAATTAGTAATAAGCATTAAGTAACTAGTTGGTAATAATACAGTAATAGTAAGGGACTTGAACATCCCGATTACATCAATGGACAGATCATCTAAACAGAAAATCAACAAGAAAACAACAGCTTTGAAAGACACACTGGACCAGAAGGACTTAGCAGATACATTCAGAACATTACATCCTAAAAGAGCAGAATACATATTCTTTACAAGTACACATGGAACATCCTTCAGAATAGATCACATATTAGGTCACAAAACAGGCCTCAACAAACACAAAAATATTGAAGTCATACCATGCACCTCTTCTGACTACAACAGTTTGAAACAAAAATTCAACCACAAGAAAAAATCTGGACAGACTACAAATACATGGAGGTTAAGTAACATGCTACTGAACAATGAATGGGTCAACCAGGAAATCAAAGAAGAAAATTTAAAAGCTTGTATGAAACCAATGAAAATAAAAACACAATGGTCCAAAACCTTTGGGATGCAGCAAAAATGGTCCTAATAGAGCAGCATATAGCAATATAGACCTACCTCAAGAAGTAAGAAAAGGCTCAAATAAACAATCTAACCTTAGATCTAAAGGAGCTGGAAAAAGAACAGCAAATGAAGCCTAAAGTCAGCAGAAGGAGGGAAATAATAAAGACTAGAGCAGAAATAAATGATATAGACACTAAAACAAAGACCAAAAAACATCACATTAGAACATATCAATGAAACCAGGAGCCGGTTCCTTAAAAAAATTAATGAAATTGATAAAACTCTGGCCATATTTATCAAAAAGAGAAAGAACCCAAATAAATAAAATCACAAATGAAATAGGAAGAATAACAACCAACACCACGGAAATACAAAGTATAAGAGAATATTATGGAAAACTACGTGCCAACAAACTGTACAACCTGGAAGAAATGGATAAATTCCTAGAAAAATGCAAATAACCAGAACTGAAACATGAAGAAATAGAAAACTGGAATACACTGACAACCAGCAAAGAAACTGAATCAATAATCAAGAAGTTCCCTGGGCACCTGGGTGGCTCAATAAGTTGAGCGTCCTACTCTTGGTTTCGGCTCAGGTCATCATCTCAGGGTCGTGAGATCAAGCCCCGTGTCAGGCTCCATGCTCAGTGCAGAACCTGCTTAAGATTCTCTCCTCCCTCTGCCCCTCTCTCCTCTCTCTTTCAAAATAAATAAGTTAAAAATACTTATATCTTAATTACAGTAAGATTTTACTAGAAGTATGCTTTTAACACAGTGTAGTTTCAAGGAGTAAGCCCATGATATTTCCCTAGTTCTTATAAACATAAGTTTAAAAAACAATTCTACCTATATGACACTAAGATGTTATTTGAAGGCCTCATTAAGCACAGTGTAGTTCCAAGGAATAAAGAACATCAATTTTCCCTAGTTCTTCTACAATAATTTTATTTATTATTAAGTATATCTATATGTCTTAATGAAATTAAGTTGTTATGGAAGGAAGTTTTAAACACATTGTAATTTTAAGGGGTACATACATGGCTTTTCACTAATGATCATACACATAAGTTTAAAAACACATACCTTAAAAGAGATCTGTTACTTGAAGGATAATTTAAGCACAGTGTCATTTTAGGGATATAATCACATGGACTTTTTCCTAGTGCATATAATCATAACTTAAAATATACTTGTGTCTTAATGAAATGTAGATGTTCCTTGAAGTATGCATTAAGCACAGTTTAATTTAAAGAAGATAAGCACATGGCCTTTTCCTATGTATATATATGTTTAAAACACTTATCTTATTTTTCTTAATGAAGCAATGTTTCTTGAAGAACACATTAAGCACAGACTATACAAAATATATTTTAGTAGAAAAGTACATGGTTTTTCCTAGTGTTTATACACACAAATTCAAAAACACATCTTAATGAAAGGAAGATGTTATGTGAAGGAGGGTTTAAATGCAGTGTAGTTTCAGGGAGTGAAGCACACGACTTTTCCCTAAAGTTTATACACATATGTTTAAAAATACTTCTAACTTAATAAAACTAAAATATTACTTGAAGGAAATTTTAATCACAGTGAAGTTTCAAGGAGGTATGCACATAGCTTTTAATTTGTGTTTATACAAATAATTTTTTAAAACTCATACTGATAGGAAAATGTTACTTTGAATGATGCATTAAGCACTGTTTAGTTTCAAGGAGTTATTGCATGGATTTTCCTTAGTGCATATACACATTTTTTGAAATACTTATAACTTAATGAAACTAAGATGTTACTTGAAGGACACTTAAAACACAGCACACTTTCAAAAAAGTTAAGCTCATAGCTTTTCTCTAGTGCTTTTACACATAAGTTTAAAAATACATATAACTTAATGAAACTAATATATTACTTCATGGTTGCTTTAGGCACAGTGTAGTTCCTTTCTTATTTTGTTTATTTTATTTTAGAGAGAGAGAGAGCACTAGCTGGGGGAGGAGAGATGAGGGGGAGGGAGGGAGGGGGACAGAACCCCAAGTAGACTGCACTGAGCACAGAACCCAATACGGGGCTCAATCTCATGACCCTGAGATGACCTGAGTGGAAACCAAGAGTCAGTCGCTCAACCAACTGAGCCACCCAGGTGCCACACACAATATGGTTTCAAGTAGTTAAGCACATGACTTTTCCCCAATGATTATACACATCTTTATAAAAACACTTCTAACTTAACAAAACTAAGATGGTACTTGAAGGATACTTTAAGCACAGTGTATTTTCAATGAGTTAAGCACATCGCTTTTCCCTAGTAATTATACACATAAATTTAAAAACATGAATAACTTAATTAAATGTAGATATTATGCAAATGATGCTTTAAGCACAGTCCAGTTTCGAAGAGTTAAACACGTTTTTTCCCTTGTGCTTTTGTACATAAGTTTAAAAATATTTCTAACCTAATGACACTAAGATGTTACCCGAAGGCCACATTAAGTACAACGTAGTTTCAGTGAGATAAGCACATGGCTTTTCCCGTGTTTATACATACAATTTTGAAAACACTTATAACTTAGAAACTAAGATGTTACTTAAAGGAGGCTTTATTCACAATGTAGTTTCAAGGACTAAAGCACCTTGCTTTTTTCTAGTTCTTATAACACATAAGTTTATACATATCTTAATGAAAAGAAAATGTTTCTTAAAGGATGCTTTAAGTAGTGAAGTTTCCAGGAATTAAGTACATGGATTTTCCTTAGTGCTTATACACATAATTTAAAAACACAAGTAATGTTTGTGGAACATAATGAATAGCATGGAAGATATTAGGAGAAGGAAGGGGAAAATGAAGGGAGGGAAATCACAGGGAGAGATGAACCATGAGAGACTATGGACTCTGAGAAACAAACAGGGTTTTTGGGAGGGGGATTGGTTAGCCTGGTGATGGGTATTAAGGTGGGCACGTACTGCATGGGGTACTGGGTGTTATACGAAAACAATGGATCGTGGATCACCACATCAAAAACTAATGATGTATTGTATGGTGACTAACATAACATAATAAAATTAAAAAAGAAAAAGAAAAAGTAAAAACACAAGTAATGCCACCAAAATTTTACTTGATATATGCTTTAAGCACACTGTATTCTCAAGGAGTTAAACACACAGCTTTCCCCTTGCAATTATACATATGATTTTAAAAATACTTATGACAATGAATGTAAGATGTTACTTGAAGAATGCTGTAAACACAGTGTCATTTCAGAGGTAAGCACATGGCACTTCCTTAATGCTTACACATATCAGGGTAAGAGTTACAACTTAAGGAAACTAAGATGATACTTGAAGGCCACTTTAAGGACAGTGTAGTTTCAAAGAGTTAAGCACCTGGCTTTTTCCTAGTGCTTATACACATATGTATAAAAACACATATCTCGGTCTGAAATTCTCCTTTTGGATGGGGTCTTTGCATGGTTTGGGGATTAAGGTAATGTTGGCCTCATAGAATGAGTCTGGAAGCTTTCCTTCTGTTTCTGTTTTTTTGAAACAGTTTCAGGAAAATAAGTATTATTTCTTGTTTAAATATTTGGTTGAATTCCCTAGGGATTCCATCAGGCCCTGGACTCTTGTGTTTTTTTTTTTTATGTTATATTAGTCATCATACAATACATCATTAGTTTTTGATGTTTTTGATTTGATCCACGATCATTGATCCATGATGTTTTGAATTGATCCACGATCCATTGTTTTGGTATAACACCCAGTGTTCCATGCAGTACATGCCCTCCTTAATACCCATCACTGGGCTAACCTATCCCCCCACCCACCTCCCCTCTAAAACCTTTCTCGAGTCCATAGTCTCTCATGGTTCATCTCTCCCTCTGATTATTATATTACTCTGCCATTAGAAAGGATGAATACCCAGGGAAAGAAAGATGGTGAAGGAGGGGACCCTATTTCAACTGGTCCCTGGAATTGAGCTGGATATCTACCAGACCACTCTGAGCACCCATGAAACCAGCCAGAGATGTAAGAAAATCTGGATCTCTACAAACAGAATATCGCAGGCGGTTGGCTTTGAGGTACAAAGTGGGAGGCCGTGTTACCACAGGCAGATATTAGAGGATAAATGGCAGCGGAAGGGAGCCTGTCCATGGGGATCCTACACCGCCTGAGCGACAGCCTCCTGCGCTGGGGATGGGACAAAGACTCGCAGACTGTAGCGGCGGGGAAAGGACTTTAGGGTGGCCCCTGGGGCAGAAAACCAGAGAGACGGGGTCACACCTGCAAACTGGGAGTGGCTGGCGGTTTTAGAAGCACAAAGGGCAGAGACATGCCCTGACCTGGAGGCAAGACTGGGGGTGGTGCAGAGGGGCACCCAACCCAGGCTGCTGCAGTTTATAGTAGCATGGACAGAAACGGAGACAGTGTGGCCTGGAGAGCTCACTGAAGAACAGACTGCAAACTCTCTGTTCTGAGGCAAAGGGTTGGAAACGGTCTCTTCTGCTCTGACTCATGGAAGAGACTCGGAAAGGCGGCCAGGGAAAGCGCCAGAGAACAAAAGCCCCCAAAACTGATTCCCGCTGAGTCCATCCCCTGCCACAGGGGGGCAGGGCAACTCCGACCAAACAAGGTTGCCTGAATAACAACAGCGTGGCAGGCCCCTCCCCCAGAAGACAGGCTGTGGAAACAAGAGGCCAACAACCCTAAGGTCCCAAGAAAACAGGTGCATCTTGCTTGGGTTCTGGTCAATAATTTGGACTCTATACATTCCCTCAAACACCCATCAACAAAAAGACTAGGAGTAGGAACCCTCAAAATGGGAAAGACTCAGAGATTATGACTTAGGCTGCAGATTTACAAATGGATGCAGATATAAACAAGATGTCGGAGATGGAATTCAGGCTACCAATTGTGAAGACAATGGCTAGAATGGAGAAATCAATTAATGGCAACAAAGAGTCTCTAAGGGCAAAAATGAAAGCTGAATTGGCAGAATTTGAAAATGCTATTAATGAGATCTAATCTAATCTAGATATTCTGACAACTAGGGTAGGTGAGGCAGAAGAACGAATCAGTGACTTGGAAGACAATTTGATAGATAAAAAGGGAAAAGAGGAGGCCAGGGGAAAACAACTCAGAATCCAAGAAAATAGAATCAGAGAAATAAGTGACACCATGAAGCGTTCCAATGTCAGAATTATTGGAATCCCGGAGGGAGTGGAGAAAGAAAGACGACTAGAAGATATATTTGAACAAATTGTAGCTGAGAACTTCCCTAATCTGGGAAATTAAACAAACATTCGTGTCCTAGAGGCAGAGAGGACCCCTCCCAAGATCAAGGAAAACAGGCCAAAACCCTGACATGTAATAGTAAAACTCGCAAATCTTAGAACCAAGGAAACCATCTTAAGGGCAGTTAGGGGGAAGAAATTCCTTACATAAAGAGGGAGGAACATCAGAATCACGTCAGAACTATCCACAGAGACCTGGCAAGCCAGAAAGACCTGGAAAGACATATTCAGGTTACTAAATGAGAAGAACATGCAGCCAAGAATACTTCATCTGGCAAGGCTGCCATTTAGAATGGATGGAGAGATGCAGAGCTTCCATGACCAGCAGAAACTGAAAGAATGTGTGACCACTAAGCCGGCCCTGCAAGAAATATTAAGGGGGGTTCTATAAAAGTAGAAAGACCCCAAGAGTGATATACAACAGAAATTTACAGGGACAATCTATAAAAACAACATCTTCACAGGCAACATGATGACAATTAATTCATAACTTTCAATAATCACTCTCAACGTGAATGGCCTAAATGCTCCCCCAAAAAACGGCACAGGGTTGCAGATTGGATAAAAAGACAGGACCCATCCATATGCTGCCTACAAGAGACACATTTTGAACCTAAAGACTGAAAGTGAAGGGATGGGATCCATCTTCCATGCCAGCGGACCTCAAAAGAAAGCTGGGGGAGCAATTCTTATATCACACAAATTAGATTTTAAACTAAAGTCTGTAATTAGAGACACAGAAGGACACTATATCATTCTTAAAGAGTCTATTCAACAAGAAGATCTAACAATTGTAAATATCTATGCCCCCAACATGGGAGCAGCCATCTACATAAGCCAACTATTCACCAAAATAAAGAGTCATATTGATAACAATACATTAATTGTAGGAGACCTCAATACTCCACTCTAGCAATGGACAGATCATCTAAGCAGAATATCAACAAGGAAACAAGAGCTTTGAATGACTAGTTGGACCTCATAGATATTCACAGAACATTCTACCCTAAAACAACAGAATACTCATTCTTCTCGAGCGCACATGGAACTTTCTCCAGAATAGACCACATACTGGGTCACAAATCAGGTCTCAACCAATACCAAAAGATTGAGATTATTCCCTGCATAATCTCAGACCTCAATGCTTTAAAACTGGATCTCAATCACAGGAAAACATTTGGCAGAAATTCAAACACTTGGAAGCTAAAGACCACTCTGCTCAAGAATGTTTGGGTCAACCAGGAAATCAAAGAACTTAAACAATTCATGGAAATCAATGAGAATGAAAACACATTGGTCCAAAATCTATGGGATACTACAAAGGCGGTCCTAAGGGGGAAATTCAGAGCCATCCAAGCCTCACTCAAAAAAATAGAATAAGCCCGAATTCACCAACTAACTCTACACCTTAAAGAAGTGGAGAAAAAGCAACAAACAATGCCTAAGCCACACATTAGAAGAGAAATAATTCAGATTACAGCAGAGATCAATGAACTAGAAATCAGAAACACAGTAGATCAGATCAACGAAACAAGAAGTTGGTTCTTTGAAATAATTAATATGATTGATAAACCATGGGCCAGACTTATCCAAAAGAAAAGAGAAAGAACCCAAATTAATAAAATTATGAATGAATGGGAGAGATCATGACTAACACCAAGGAAATAGAAACAATTATTAGAAATTATTATCAACAAGTATATGCCAATAAACTGAGCAATCTGGATGAAATGGAGGCCTTCCTGGAAACCTATAAGCTGCCAAGACTGAAAGAGGAAGAAATTGGCAACCTGAATAGGCCAATATCCAATAACGAGATTGAAGCAGTGATCAAAAACCTCCCAAAAAACAAGAGTCTAGGGCCTGAGGGATTCCCTGGGGAATTCTACCAAACAATCAGAGAAGAAATAATACCTATTCTACTGAAGCTGTTTCCAAAAATAGAAACAGAAGGAAAACTTCCAAACTCATTCTATAAAGCCAGGATTACCTTAATCCCCAAACCAGGCAAAGACCCCATCAAAAAGGAGAATTTCAGATCAATATCCCTGATGAATGTGGATTCCAAAATCCTCAACAAAATCCTAGATAAAAGGATCCAACAATACATTAAAAGGATCATCCACCACGACCAAGTGGGATTTATCCCTGAAATACAAGGGTGATTCAACATTCGCAAATCAATAAATGTGATAGAACACATTAATAAGAGGAGAGAGAAGAAGCATATGGTCCTCTCAATTGATGCACAAAAAGCATTTGACAAAATTCGACGTCCTTTCCTGATTAAAACTCTTCAGAGTATACGGATAGAGGGAATATTCCTCAAGTTCATAAAATCCATCTATAAAAAACCCAAAGCGAATATCATCCTAAATGGGGAAAAGCTGAGAGCATTTCCCTTAAGATCAGGAACACGTAGTTTCCCACTCTTGCCACTGTTCAGCAAAGTACTAGAAGTCCTAGCAACAGCAATCAGACAACAAAAAGAAATAAAAGGTATTTAAATTGGCAAAGAAGAAGTCAGACACTCTCTTTTCGCAGACGACATGATACTTTATGTGGAAAACCCAAAAGACTCCACCCACAAATTACTTGAACTCATACAGCAATTCAGTGGCAGGATACAAAATCAATGCACAGAAATCAGTTGCTTTCTTATACACTAACAACGCAACTGTAGAAAGAGAAATTAGAGAAAAGATTCCATATGCAAAGCACCAAAAACCAAAAGATACCTCAGAATAAACCTAACCAAAGAGGTAAAGGGTTTATACTCTAGAAACTAGAGAACACTCAAGATAGGAATTGAAGAAGACACAAAAAGATGGAAAAATATTCCATGCTCATGGATCAGAAGAATAAACATTGTTAAAATGTCTACACTACCCAGAGCAATCTATACTTTCGATGTCATCCCGATGAAAATTCCAATGACATTTTTCAAAGTGCTGGAACAAACAATCCTAAAATTTGTATGGAATCAGAAAAGACCCTGAATCACCAAGGAAATTTTGAAAAAGAAAAACAAAGCCGGGGTCATCACATTTCCCAATTTCAAGCTATATTATAAATCTGTGATCACCAACACAGCATGGTACTGGCACAAAAACAGACATATAGACCAATGGAACAGAAGAGAGACCCAGATATGGACCCTCAACTCTATGGTCAAATAATCTTTGACAAAGCAGAAAAAACATGCAATGGAAAAAGTCTCTTCAATAAATGGTGCTGAGAAAATTAGACAGCCACATTAAGAAGAATGAAACTCGACCATTCTCTAACACCATTCACAAAGATAAACTCAACGTGGATGAAAGACCTCAATGTGAGACAGGAATCCATCAAAATCCTAGAGGAGAACATAGGCAGTAACCTCCTGGACATCACCCACAGCAACTTCTTTCAAGATACACCTCCAAAAGCTAGTGAAAGAAAATAAAAAATGAACTCTTGGGACTTCATCCAGATAAAAAACATCTGCACAGCAAAGGAAACAGTCAAGAAAACAAAGAGGCAACCCACAGAATGGGAGAAGATATTTGCAAATGACACTACAGATAAAGGGCTGGTATCCAAGATCTATAAAGAACTTCTCAAACTCAACCCCCAAAAAACAAATAATCAAGTCAAAAAGTGGGCAGAAGATATGAAAAGACACTTCTCTGAAGAAGACACACAAATAGCTAACAGACACATGAAAAAATGATCATCTTTAGCCATCAGGGAAATTCAAATCAAAACCACATAGAGATACAACCTTAGACCAGTTAGAATGGCAAAAAGGGACAGGGAAAGAAACAACAAATGTTAGAGAGGTTGTGGAGAAAGGGGAACACTCTTTCAATGTTGGTGGGAATGCAAGTTGTTACAGCCACTTTGGAAAACAGTGTGGAGGTTCCCCAAAAATTTAAAATAGAGCTACCCTATGACTCAGCAATTGCACTCCTTGATATTTACCCCAAAGACACAGATGTAGTGAAAAGAAGAGCCATGTGCACCCCAATGTTCATAGAAGCAATGTCCTCAATAGCCAATCTGTGGAAAGAGCCGAGATAACCTTCAACAGATGAATGGATAAAGAAGATGTGGTCCATATATACAATGGAATATTACTCAGCCATCAGAAAGGATGAATACCCAACTTTTACAACAACATGGATGGGACTCGAGGAGATTTTGCTTTGTGAAATAAGTCAAGCAGAGAAAGTTAATTATCATATCATTTCACTTATTTGTGGAACATAAGGAATAGCATGGAGGACATTAGGAGAAGGAAGGGAAAGATGAAGCAGGGGAAATCGGTGGACTCTTGTTATTTGGGAGGTTTTTGATCACTGCTTCAATCTTGTCACTGGTTATTTGCCTATTCAGGTTGTCAATTTCTTCTTGTTGCAGTCTTGGCAGCTTATAAGTTTCCAAGAAGGCATCCATTTCATCCAGATGGTTCAGTTTATTGGCATATAGTTGTTGATAATAATTCCTAGTAATTGTTTCTATTACCTTGGTGTTAGTCGTGATCTCTCTCCTTTCATTCATAATTTTATTAATTTGGGTTTTCTCTTTTCTTTTGGATAAGTCTGGCCAGTGGTTTATTGATCTTATTAATTCTTTCAAAGAACCAGCTTCTAGTTTCATTGATCTGATCTACTGTGTTCCTGGTTTCTAGTTCATTGATCTCTGGTCTAATCTGAATTATTTCTCTTCTAATGCATGGCTTAGTCATCGTTTGTTGTTTTTCTCCACTTCTTTAAGGTGTAGAGTTAGTTGGTGAATTCTGTTTTTTTCTATTTTTTTTTTTTGAGCGAGGCTTGGATGGCTCTGTATTTCCCCTTGGGACCGCCTTTGCAGTATCCCATAGGTTTTGGACCCATGTGTTTTTATTCTCATTGATTTCCATGAATTGTTTAAGTTCTTCTTTCATATCCTGGTTGACCCAAACATTCTTGAGCAGAGTGGTCATTAGCTTCCAAGTGTTGTATTTCTTCCAAATTTTTCTTGTGATTGAGTTCCCATTTTAAAGCATTATGGTATGAGAATATGCAGGGAATAATCTCAATCTTTGGTTATCAGTCAAGACCTGATCTGTGACCCAGTATGTGGTCTATTCTGGAGAATGTTCCATATGAGCTCGAGAAGAATGAGTATTCTGCTGTTTTATGGTGGAAAGTTCTATATATATCTATGAAGTTCATCTGGTCCAGTGTGTCATTCAAAGCTCTTGTTTCTTTGTTGATTTTTTGCTTAGATGATCTGTCCATTGCTGAGAGTGGAGTATTGAGGTCTCCTACAAGTAACGTGTTGTTATCAGTATGACTCTTTATTTTGGTTAACAAGGCTTATGTAGATGGCTGCTCCCATGTTGTGGGCGTAGATATTTATAATTTTTAGATATTCTTGTTATAGAGACTGTTTAGGAATGATATAGTGTCCTTCTGTATCTCTAATTACAGACTTTAGTTTAAAATCTAATTTGTCTGATATAAGAATTGCTACCCCAGCTTTCTTTTGAGGTCCTCTGGCATGGAAGATGGATCTCCATCCTTTCACTTTCAGTCTGGATGTCTCTTTAGGTTCAAAATGAGTCTCTTGTAGATAGCCAATATCCCTGGAGGAATATGGATTCCAAAATTCTCAACAAAATCTTAGCTAATAGGATCCAAAAATACATAAAAATACCATCCTCCATGACCAAGTGGGATTATCCCCAGGATGCAAGGGTAGTTCAACATTCGAAAATCAATCAATGTGATAGAACACATTAATAAGAGGAGAGAGAAGAACCATATGATCCTCTCAATTGGTGCACAAAAAGCATTTGACAAACTACAGCATCCTTTCATGATTAAAAACTTCAGAGTATAGGGATAGAGGGAACATTCCTCAAGTTCCTAAAATCCATCTATGAAAAACCCACAGGAAATAACATCTTCAATGGTGAAAAGCTGAGAGCATATCCCTTAAAATCAGGAACACATCAAGGATGCCCACTCGTGCCATTATTGTTCAACATAGTACTAGAATTCCTAGCAACACCAATCAGACAACAAAAAGAAATAAAAGGTATTCAGATTGGCAAAGAAGAATTCAAACTCTCTCTCTTTGCAGATGACATGATCCTTTATGTGAAAAACCCAAAAGACTCCATCCCCAAATTACTAGAACTCATACAGCAATTCAATAATGTGGCAGAATACAAAATCAATACACAGAAATCAGTTCCTTTCTTATACGGTAACAATGTAACTGTAGAAAGAGAAATTAGAGAAATGATCCCATTTACTATAGCACCAAAAATCGTAAGATACCTCGGAATAAACCTAACCAAAGAGGTAAAGAATCTATACTCTAGGTACCACAGAACACTCATGAATGAAATTGAAGAAGACAAAAAAGATGGAAAAACATTCCAGCTTGTGGATTGGAAGAATAAACATTGTTAAAATGTGAATGCTACCCAGAGCAATCTATACCTTCAATCCACCCCGATCAAAATTCCAACAACATTTTTCAAAGTGCTGAAACAAACAATCTTAAAATTTATATGGAATCAGAAAAGATCCTGAATCTCCAAGGAAATGTTGAAAAAGAAAAACAAATCTGGGGGCATCACATTGCCCGATTTCAAGCTATATTACAAAGCTGTGATCACCAAGACAGAATGGTACTGGAACAAAAACAGACATATTGACCAATGGAACAGAATAGAGAGCTCAGATATGGACCCTCAACTCTATGGTCAAATAATCTTTGACAAAGCAGGAAAACATATGCAGTGGAGAAAAGTCTCTTCAATAAATGGTGCTGGGAAAATTGGACAGCCACATGCAGAAGAATGAAACTCTACCATTGTGGTGTATGTGTGCTGTGTATTGTGTGTTTTCTGAGTTGGGGTCTGTGTGTGATGTCTCAGTGTGTGGTAAATGTGTGGTGGATGTGTAAAATGTGTGTGGTGTTTGTGTCATGGGTATGATATATATGTGATAATTGTGTGGTGTGTATTCTGTCTATAGCTTGTATGTTTGGTGCATGTGGTGCATGTGTGGGTATGTGTAGCATGTATTTGGTATGTGTGTGTGGTGTTCGTGGTGTTTCTGTGATGTTTACATGATGTGTGTGTTTCAGTGTGGTACACCATTCTAACTGGTGTAAGATGGTATCTCAATGTGGTTTTGATTTGAATTTCCCTGATGGCTAACGATGATGAACATTTTTTCATGTGTCTATTAGTCATTTGTATGTCTTCTTTGGAGAAGTGTCTGTTCATATCTTCTTCGCACTTTTTGACTTGATTATTTGTTTTTGGGTGTTGAGTTTGAGAAGCTCTTGATAGATCTTAGATACCAGCCCTTTATCTGTAGTGTCATTTGCAAATGTTGTTCCCTGTCTTGTTAATTTTAGCCATTCTGACTGGTGTAAGGTGGAATCTTATTGTGGTTCTGATTTATATTTTCCTGATGCCAAGGGATGTTGAACATTTTTTCATGTGTCTGCTGGCTATAAAGCCTCTCGTTTGTTGACTGTTTCCTTTGCAGTGCAGAACTTCTTGTCTTGATGAAGTCCCAAACGTACATTTTTGCTTTTGTTTCCCTTGCCTTTGGAGACCTGTCTAGCAAGATGTTGCTGCCGCCAAGATCAAAGATGTTGCTGCCTGTGTTCTTCTCTAGGACTTTGATAGAGAGCTGTCTCACACTGAGATCTTTCATCCATTTTGAGTTTATCTTTGTGTATGGTGTAAGAGAATGGTCCAGTTTCATTCTTCTGCATGTACCTGTTCAATGTTCCCAGCCCCATTTATTGAAGAGACTGTCTTTTTTCCATTGGATATTCTTTCCTGATTTGTTGAAGAATAGCAGACCATAGAGTTGAGGGTCCATTTCTGGTATCTCTATTCTGTTCCATTGATCTATGTGTCTGTTTTTGTGCAATATCAAACTCTCTTGATTACAGTTCAATGCGATGTCACCAGTTTTGGTTTTCTTTATCAACATTCCTGTGGCTCTTCAGGGTCTTCTCTGGTTCCATAAGAATTTTAGGATTGTTTGTTCCAGTTATGTGAAAAAAGTCAATGGTATTTTGATAGGGATTGCATTGAATGTGTAGATTGCTCTGCGTAGCAAATACATTTTAACAATATTTATTCTTCTAATCCATGAGTATGGAATGTTTTTCCATTTATTTGTATTTTCCTTAATTTGTTCATAAGTGTTCTGTAGTTGTTGGAATACAGATCCTTTACCTCTTTGGTTAGTTTTATTCCTAGGTATCTTATCATTTTTGGTGCAATTGTAAATGGAATTTGTTCCTTGATTTCTCTTTCTTTTATCTCATAGTCAGTGCATAGAAATGCAACTGATTTTTGTGCATTGATTTTATATCCTGCTACATTGCTGAATTCCTGTATGAGTTCTAGCAATTTGGGGTGGAGTCTTTAGGTTTTTGACATAAAATATCATGTCATCTGCAAAAAGTGAGAGTTTTACTTCTTTGCCAATTTGAATGCCTTTTATTTGCCTTTGTTGTTGTCTGATTGCTGAGGCTAGGACTTCTAGTACTATGTTGAACAATAGTGGTGAGAGTGGGCATCCCAACCATGTTCCTGACCTTAGGGGAAAAAGCTTCAAGTTGTCCTCATTGACAATGATACTCACTGTGGTCTTTCATAGATGGTTTTTATGATATTGAGGTATGTTCCCTCTATTCCTACCATGTGGAGACTTTTAATCAAGAAAGGATGATGTATTTTGTCAAATGCTTTCTCTGCAACAATTGAGAGGATCATATGGTTCTTGTCCTTTCTTTTATTAATGTGATGTATAATGTGGATTGATTTGTGAATTTTGAACCACGCTTGCAGCCCATGAATTAAGCCTTTTGATGTATGGTTGGATCCTATTGGCTAGTATCTTGGTGAGTATTTTGCAATCCATGTTCATCAAGGATATTGGTCTCTAATTCTCCTTTGGGATGGGGTCTTTGTCGGTTTGGGGATCAAAGTAATTCTGGCCTCATAGAACAAGTTTGGAAGTTTTCCTTGCATTTTTATTTTTTTTTAAACAACTTCAGAAGAATAAGTATTATTTCTTCTTTAAATGTTTGGTAGATTCTTGCCTTGTCAATTTTTGCCATTCTAACTGGTGTAAGGTGGTATCTCAATGTGGTTTGGATTTGAATTTCCTTGATGACTAATGATGAACATTTTTTCATGTGTCTGTTAGTCATTTGTATGTCTTCTCTGGAGAAGTGTCTTCATGTCTTCTGCCCATTTTTGGACTTGATTATTTGTTTTTTGGGTGTTGAGTTTGAGAAGTTCTTTATAGATCTTGGAAATCAGCGCTTTGTCTGTAGGATAATTTGCAAATATCGTCTCCCATTCTGTGGGTTGCCTCTTTGTTTTGTTGACTGTTTCCTTTGCTGTGCAGAAGTTTTTATCTTGATGAAGTCCCAGAAGTTCACTTTTGCTTTTGATTCACTAGCCTTTGGAGATGTATCTTGAAAGAAGTTGCTGTGGCTTATGTCAAAGAGGTTACTGCCTACGTTCTCCTCTAGGATTTTGATGGATTCCTGTCTCACATTGAGGTCTTTCATCCATTTGGAGTTTATCTTTGTGTATGGTGTTAGAGAATGGTCGAGTTTCATTCTTCTGTATGTTACTGCCCAATTTTCCCAGCACCATTTATTGAAGAGACTGTCTTTTTTCTATTGCATATTTCTTCCTGCTGTGTTGAAGATTATTTGACCATAGAGTTGAGGGTCCATAGCTGGGCTCTGTATTCTGTGCCATTGGCCTATATATCTGTTTTTGTGCTGATGCCATGCTGTCTTGGTGATCACTTTTTGTAATATAGCTTGAAATTGGCAAAGTGATGCCCCACCTTTGCTAATTCTTTAAAGAACCAGTTTTATTAATCTTCAAAGAACCAGTTTCTAGTTTCATTGATCTGTTCTACTGTTCTTCTGATTTCTAGTTCATTGATTTCTGCTCTAATCTTTATTATTTCTCTTCTCCTGCTTGCTTTAGGCTTCATTTGCTGTTCTTTCTCCAGGTCCTTTAGGTGCAAGTGTAGCTTGTGTAATTGTAATTTTTCTAATTTTTTGAGAAAGGCTTTTATTGCAATGTACTTCCCTCTTAGGACCACCTTTGCTGTATTCCAGAAATTTTGAGCCATTGTGTTTTCATTCTCATTAGTTTCCATGTTTTAATTCGTCTTTAATTTCCTGGTTGACCCGTTCATTTTTCAGCAGAATGGTCTTGAAACTCAAAGTGTTTGAGTTCCTTACAAATTTCCTCTTGTGATTGAGTTCAAGTTTCAAAGCACTGTAGTCTGAAAATATGCACGGAATAATCCTAATATTTTGGTATTGTTGAGAACTGATTTGTGACCCAGTATGTGATCTATTCTGGAGAATGTTCCATGTATACTAAAGAAGAATGTGTATTCTGTTGCTTTAGGATGGAATGTTTTGTACATATCTGTGATGTCCATCTGGTCCAATGTGTCATTCAAAGCCCTTGTTTCCTGGTTGATCTTCTGCTTAGATGACTTATCCATTGCTGTGAGTGAGGAGTTAAATGTCCCTACTCTTATACTATTATCAATGTGTTTCTTTACTTTGGTTATTGATTGATTGATATAATTGGCTGCTCCCATGTTAGAAGCATAAATATAATTGCTAGATCTTCTTATTGGGTAGACTCTTTAAGTATGATACAGAGTCTCTCTTCATCCCTTACTATAGTTTTTTGTTTAAAATCTAATTTGTCTGATATGAGGACTGCTATCCTAGCTTTCTTTTGAGGTCCATTAGTGTGGTAAATGTTTCTGCACCCTGTCACTTTCAATCTAGATGTGTCTTTGGGTCTAAAATAATTCTCTTGTAGATAGCATATGTGGGTCTTGCTTTTTTATCCAATCTGATAACCTGTGTCTTTTGACTGGAACATTTAGCCCATTTATCTTCAGAGTAACTATTGAAAGATATGAAATTAGTTCCATTTTATTGCCTTTAAAGTCCCTGTTTCTGTAGATTGTATCTGTTTCGTTTTGGTCTGTGTTACTCTTGGGCTCTCTCTTCACTTACAGGATTCTCCCTTAATATTTCTTGCAAGGCTGGTTTTGTGGTCACATATTCTTTCATTTTCTGTCTGACCTGGAAACTCTTTATCTCTCCTTCCATTTTGAATGACAGCCTTGCTGAATAAAGTTTTATTGGCTGCATGTTTTTCTCATTTAGTACCTTGGGCTGCCAGTTCTCTGTGGATAGGTCTAATGGCAGTCTATTATTCCTACTCCCAAAGGTTAAGAACATCTTGTCTCAAGATGTCTTCAGGATTTCGTCTTTATCTCTGAAATTTGCAAGCTTCACTATTATATGTCAGGGCGTTGATCTATTTTTGTTGATTTGGGAAGGGCTCCTCTCTACCTTTTGGACATGAATGCCTGTTTCCTTCCCTGGATTAGGGAAGTTCTCGGCTATGATTTGCTCAAATATACATTTTGTCTCTCACTCTCTTTCTTCTCTCTCAGGTACCCCAATAATTCTAGTATTGTTTCATTTATGGCATCTCTGATTTCTTGAAGCTTCCCCTCATCATCCATTAATTGTTTTTCTCTCTTTCCCTCAGCTTCTTTCCTTTACATCAACTTATTTTCTATGTCACTGACTCTCTCTTTTGCCTCATTTACCCTAGCTGTAGAGCATCCAGCTATGACTGCATCACAGTTAGAGCATTTTTAATTTCTGCCTGATTAGATCTCATTTCTGCTCTAAGAAATTCTCTAGTGTCTTTTATGCTTTTTTCAAGCTATGCTAATAAAGCTTTATAATTTTTATCCTGAATTCCATCTCTGACATTTTACTTATGACCATATAGTTTAGATCTGTGGCAGAGAATACTACCTCTGGTTCTTTATTTTGTTGTGAATTCCTCCTTCTAGTCATTTTGCCCAGAGCAGAATGGATGAACAAGTGAACAAAATAAAAAATATCAACCACAACCCAAGCAAATTACACACTAGACAAATGTGAAGATTTCAGAAACCAGAAAAGAAAAAGAAAATGAAAAAAAATGGAAAGAAATAAAAGGATGGGGGAAAGATATAATCTCATAGGGTGGACAAAATAGAGTGATCCCCTTGGCCCTGAGTGTATTTTGGTCTATGTGTTAGAAGACACCAAATCCAAAAGTTGTAGAGAAAGCAATGTATAAATATGAAAATAAAATTGAATAGAGTGAAAGGAAGCAAAAAATGAAGTATATATCTATAAAATGTAAAAGTAAAAAATTAAAGTTAAAAAATACTTAAAAACAAAGAGTTGATAAAATAAGAAACTAGTTAAAAAGGGAAAAAAGAAAAAAGGAATGGAAAATTTTAAACTGAAAGATAAATGAATCATGAGAAAAAACTTATATACTATTTTCCCATAATGCAGGAGTTTTAGTCTTGTGTGGTATGTAAACTTCTGTTCACCTCTTCTCCAGTTAATCTTCTGGGGGAGGAGCCCGCTGTGCTGGTTCTCAGGTGTCTGCCATGGTGGAGTGCACTGCCCCTTGGCAGGGGCCTGGGTTCAGGGTAAGCTGTTGTTGGTTGCTCTGTGTGACTTTTGTTTCCTGAAGGCTTTCCATGACTCTTTAGAGTATCAAAATAAAAATGTCCCCAACCCAATCTCTAGCCCCAGGGCCAAAATTTCGCAGACCCCTCTTTTGTAAACCCTCAGGGATAAATGGTCTTCGTTCTTGTGTGTGCCAAGCTCTGGAGACTCCAGCATTGTGCACCCACACCAATCCTCCTGGAGGAAGGCTGAGAGTCCTGCATTACTGCACTTTATAGCATCCTGTCACAGAGAACTGTTGCTGAACTGTTCACGCTCCTGCTCTGCCCCTCCAAGGTAAATCCAGAGGGGCCCCATTCTTGTCCTTTGCACAGTCCCAATGCAGAAAGCAGTTACCTGGTCAAGCTGTGGCTCACAGTTTATGGCAAACTGAGCTGAGCCCCATCCCAGGCTCACTGACCCTAACGAGTTTTCCTGCTCCAATGTTTGGAAACCCTACTGGCTCAGAAACTCCAGTTATTTCTCTGACTCCAGCAGTCCTGAGACCATACTGTCCCCACTACGATTCTGCCCTGCTTCACCAAGTGAGCACCTTTCAGGCAGGGGTGTCTGTCGCTGGAATAGATTTCTAAGGGTTTAGATTTTGTGCTCCCCGGCTGTATCACTTTTTCAAAGCCATCTTACAGAGGCTCCTTCCCCCCGCCATTTATCTTCAGTCCTATCCCCTCTGATTCACTTCTCCGCACCTCCCACTTTGCAAAAAGTGGTCGCTTTTCTACTTGTATAGCTTCAGCAATTCTGTTTTTATGTCTCAGGTTGAATTCATGGGTGTTTATAATGATTTTATAGTTATCTAGCTAAATTCAAGTGACCAGACGAGAAGATGTCCCCTACTCTTCTGCCATCTTTCCTCTTCTCCTTGGTGTTTGAGTTTTGTGTATGTATTTTGGGTGTCATGTATGTATGGTTTATGTGTTTGTGGTATAGATGTTTTGTGTATGGTATATATGTGGTCTGTGTGTGATGTATGTGTGGTGCATCTGTGTGTGTTACATGTGTGGTAAATATGTGCTATATTAGTGGTGTGTCTGTCATATGTGTGTGGTGTGTGTGTAGGATATGTTTGGTGTGTGTCTTTTGTGTGTGTGTGATGTGTTTGTGATGTGTGTATGGCATGTGTGGTATAAGTGGTATTTTTGTGTTTTGTGTGGTATGTATGTATTTTATGTTATGTGATTATGTGTGTGGTATATATGTGGTATGTACATTGTGTGTGTGTCCTGCATATGTTATATGCATATTGTGTGTGTTGGGTATGTGTGGTCTGTTTAGGAATTATGTGTCATATATGAATTGAGTGTGTTGTGTGTGCAGCATGTGTAAGTGAGGTGTATGTGTAATATGTGTGGTATATGTGAGGTGTGTTGTGGTATGCACCTGGAGTGAGTGTGGTAGATGTGTTGTGTGTGGTGCATATGTGGTGTTTGTTTGGTGTATGTGTCATCCTTATCTCTCCTCTTATTCTGAATTGCAGCCTCGCTGGATAGAGAAATTTGTCTGCAGATTTTTCCCATTCAGCACTTTGAATATATCATGCCACTCCCTTCTGGCTTGGGAAGTTGCTGCTGAAAAAAATCCGCTGATAGCCTTATGGAATTTCCCTCGTATGTTACTGTCTTCTTCTGTTTTGCTGCTTTTAAGATTTTTCTTCATTGCTATATATTTTTTAATTTTTTTTTCTTTATTTTTGAAAGAGACAGGGACGGGGGAGGGGCAGAGGGAGAGGAAGAGAGAATCTTAAGCAAGCTCCATGCTCAGCGTGGAGCCCAACGTGGGGCTTGATCACAGGACCCGGAGATCGTGACCTGAGCCAAAATCGGGAGCTGGATGCTTAACCAACTGAGCCACCCAGGCACCCGACCACTATATTTTGCCAAATGAATCACAATATGTCTCGGTGTTGGCCTGCCTTTGTTGATTTTGTTGGGGGTTCTCTGTGCCTCCTGGATCTGGATATCTGTTTCCTTCCCCAGATTAGGGATGTTTTCATCTATTATTCCTTTAAATAAAGTTACTGCCCCCTTTTCTCTCTCTTCTTCTTCTGGGATTCTTATAATATTACATTTGATGGAGTCACTGAGTTCCCTAAGTTTCTTCTTTTGCATAATTCTTTTTTCTATCTCTTGTTCGGCTTGATTACTTTCCATGATTCTGTCTTCTAGGTCATTAATTTGTTCCTCTGTGTTTTCCAGCCTGCTGTTAATTCCATCAAGTGTGTTTCTCATTTTGTTTATTGAACACTTTATGTCTGTTATGTTATTCATTATCTATGTGTTAAGGGTCTCACTCATGTCTTCCAGTCTTTTCTCAAGTCCAGGGAATATCCTTATAATCATTACTTTAAATTGTCTATCAGACATGATACTCGTATCTGTTTTGTTTAGGTCTCTGGCTGTCGCCTTGTGTGGGTCTTTCATTGGGGATAAACTACTCTGTCTTCTCATTTTGTCTAAGTCTCTGTGCCTGTTTCTGTGCATTAGGAAAGTCAGCTAGATCTCCTGTTCTTGAGGGTAATAGCCTTAAGTAGAAGAGAACCTATAGAGGCCTGCCACGTAGTATCCCCTGTTCCCCAAGACCTGGCACTTCTGGGAGTGTCTCCAATGTATGTTGCATGTGCTCTGCTGTTTTGTCTTGGCTGCTTTAGCCTTTAGACCAGTCATCTGGAGACATTCTCTTTGCCTTTTGTGAAGTGTTTTGTCCCTGACCTAAATGTGCATTTTAACTGGGTGTGCCCTGCTCTGTTTGTGAAATGAGATCTGTCACTACTGCTACTGAACTGAGGGTAAGCAAAACACCCATGTCAGGGGACAGGGTTCGTGCAGGGGTTTGGGCAGGTCTCCTGTGGGATTGGGTCTGCCACACTAAGACAGGGATGCATGACTGAGGAGGGGGGGTGTCTCATCAAAGTGCACAGTGGTGGGGCTTGTTATAAACATGTTAGGTAATGAGTGTGGGCATTTATTTGATTTTTGCAGGTGGCCCTGTGCATTGGCTGACAGGTAGGAGAGGGGAATGGAGCCAGCTAGTTCCTTTGTTCCTGGAAGGCCGTCTCTGAGATATGCTTCGAGTTGCATGAATAACCTCCTCAGTGTGTGCTCCAGGCATTCCTCAGATCCCTGTTGCCATGTTGTATGGCCATGAGATATTTGCCTGCCTTCTCTGCAAGAGCACACAATACCCTCTAGGCTCTCCCTGAGCCAAGCCTATGCACATTTAGAACACCAGCTTTAAGCCCAGCTGGTTGCCAGAACTCACAAAATTTGGTCCCTCTCACTTTTCAAGCCAGTTGCTATGGGAATTCATTTTTCCTGTGTGCTCCCCTGTGTGTTTTCTATCTCTTACCCTTCTCTGGGACCATGGCTCACTCCCCACTGCAGCGGCCATGATCTATTTCTCTCCCAAACCATGTCTCCGTGCTCCTTCCTTCTTCAACATGGCCTCCTCTCTACCTTCACTTGTGGAGTTTGTTCTTTCAGGCTTCAGGTCGATTTCTAGAGTATTTAGAAATGATTTGATAGTTATCTGGTTGTATTCCTGGGAAGAGGTGAGTCAGGGGCCTTGTACTCCACTGCCATCTTCCAACCAACCTCAATAAGGTGGATTGAGATGGAACATACCTCCACATAGTAAAAGCCACGTATGAAAACCTCACATTTCTTTAATTGTATTGTTGGATTTTTGGTCTTGACTTGTATAAGTTCTTTACGTATTTTGAATACTATCTCTATATCAGATATGACACTTGTAAATATCTTCTTTCATTCAGATGTCTGTCTTTTAGTCTTGTTCATTGTTTCCTTTGGTGAGCAGAATCTTTTCTATTTTTATTTAGTCCCAACAGGTTACTTTTGCTTTTGTTTTCCTTGCCTCGGGAGACATACTAGTTATACTAGAAAGACGTCGTTATGGCCAGTGTCAGTGAGATTACTGCCTGTGCTCTCTTCTCGGATTTTTGTGAGTTCGGGTCTCACATTTAGGTCTTTAATCCATTTTGAGCTCATTTTTGTGCATGGTCTAAAAATGTGGTCCAGTTTTATTCTTTTTTTTAAATTTTTTAAAAATTTTATTATGTTATGTTAGGCACCATACAATACATCATTAGTTTTTGATGTGGTGATCCACGATCCATTGTTTTCGTATAACACCCAGTGCTCCATGCAGTATGTGCCCTCCGTAATACCCATCACCGGGCTAACCAATCCCCCCTCCCCTCTAAAACCCTGTTTGTTTCTCAGAGTCCATAGTCTCTCGTGGTTTATCTCTCCCTCCGATTTCCACCCCCCTTCATTTTTCCTTTCCTTCTCCTAATGTCCTCCATGCTATTCCTTATGTTCCACAAAGAATTGAAACCATATGATAATTGACTTTCCCTGCTTGACTTATTTCACTTAGCATAATCTCCTCCAGTCCCATCCATGTTGATGTAAAAGTTGGGTATTCATCCTTTCTGATGGCTGAGGAATATTCCACTGTATATATGGACCACATCTTCTTTATCCATTCATCTGTTGAAGGGCATCTCGGCTCTTTCCACAGTTTGGCTATTGTGGACATTGCCGCTATGAACACTGGGGTGCGTATGGCCCTTCTTTTCACTACATCTGTGTCTTTGGGGTAAATACCCAGGAGTGCAATTGCTGGGTCATAGGGTAGCTCTGTTTTTAATTTTTTGAGGAACCTCCACACTGTTTCATTCTTTTGCATGTAGTTGCCCAGTTCTCACGACACCATTTGTTAAAGAGATTTTCTTTTTCCCTTTGCATATTCTCACCTCTTTTGTCAAAGATTAATTGACCATAGAATTGTGGTCAATTAATCTGCATTCAGCGGAATACTATTCAGCCATAAAGAAAATAATAAAGCCTTGCCATTTGCAAGAACATTTCTGGATCTGGGGAGAATAATGCTAAGCAAAATAAGCCAGTCAGGAAAAAGGCAAATACCATGAAATTTCACTCATATGTGGAATTTAGGAAACAAAAGAAACAAACAGAGGGTAAAATTATAGCCAATCAAAAAGCAGACTCTTAATTATAGAGAACAAACTTATGGGTACCAGAGGGGAGGTCGGTAGTGGGGATGGGTGAAATAGGGGAAGAGGATTGAGAATACACTTACCTTGATGAGCATGAGTAATATATGGAATTGTTGAGTCATTATATCATATACCGAAAGCTAATATAGTGCAGTGTATTAACTACACTGTAAACCAAATCAAATCAAATCAAATCAATTCAAACAAATATAAACCACACAGATAACATCATACCCAATGGTGAAAACCTGAAAGCTTCTCCTCTGAGATTAGGAGGAACACAAGAATGCCCACTCTCACCACTTATATTCAGTATATACTGCAAATCCTAGCTGTAGCAATCAGATGAGAGAAAGAAATAAAAGGCATCCATATTGGTGAAGAAGAAGTTAAAATGTCACTATTTGGAGATAACATGATACTATACATAGACAACCCTAATGACTCCACCAGAAAACTGTTGGAAGTAATAAACGAATTCAGTGCATTGGCAGGATACAAAGCTAATACATAAAAGTTGGTTGCATTTCTATACACTAGTAACAAAATTGCAGAAAGACAAATAAAAAACAAATTTCATGTACAATTTTGACAAGGAAAAATAAAATACCTAGGAATAAACTTAACCAAGTAGGTGAACTTCATATACTCTCCAATATATAAAACCTTGATGAAAGAAACTATAGACATCATAAGCAAAGGGAAAGATATTCCATGCTGATGGGTTGGAAGAATTAATATTGTAAAAAATGTCTTTACTAGCCAAAGCAAACTGTGGAATCAAGATATCCTACAAAGATATAAAATATCCACTTCAAGAAATACTACCAACCTGTACTACAAAACAAAATGGTACTGGAACAAAAATAGATGCATAGATCATTAGAACAGAATAGAAAACCCAGAAATAAACACATATTTATATGGTCAATTAATCTATGACAAAGGGAGCAAGAATACACCCAGGGGAAAATCCAGTCTCTTCAATAAATTCTGCTGGGAAAACTGGATAACCACATGTAAAAGAACGAAAGTGGAAAACTTTCTTACACCATAAACAAAAACAAACTCAAAATGGATTACAGAACTAAATATAAGATTTGAAATCATAAAACGTCTAGAAGAAAACAGGCAGTAGTAACTTTTTTTAAAATTTAATTTAATTTTATTGTGTTATGTTAGTCCCCATAAAATACATCATTAGTTTTTGCAGTAGTAACTTTTATGTTGTTTTTTTAAACATAATATTATTTAAAATTGCAGTATAGTTAACATACAGTGTCGTATTAGTTTCAGGCTTACAATAAAGTGATTCAGCAATTCCATACAGCACCCAGTGCTCATCAGGACAAATGCACTCCTTAATCCCATTGCCATTTTTACCCATCCCCCGCCACCTTCCCTCCTGTAACCATCTGTTTGTTCTCTATTTAAGAGTCTGATTCTTGGTTTGCTTCCCACTCCATTTTTTTTTCCTTTACTCATTTTTGTTTGTTTGTCTTTCAAATTCCACATATGAGTGAGATCATACGGCATTTATTTTCCTTGAAACTCACTTGTTTCACTTAGCATTATACACTCTGGATCCACCTATGTCACTGCAAATGACATGAGTACATTCTTTTTGAAAGCTGAATAAGATTCCATTGCAAATATACCATATCTTCTTTATCCATTCATCTACTGATGGACACTTGCACTGCTTCCATGATTTGGCTATTGTAGATAATGCCGCTATTAATGTATGGGTGCATGTATCACTTTGGATTAGTGTTTTTGTATTTTGAGGTAAATACCCAGTAGTGCAATTGCTGGATCATAGGGTAGTTCTATTTTTAACTTTTTCAGCAACCTCCATACTGTTTCCCAGGGTGGCAGCACCAGTTTTGATTCCCAACAACAGCACAAAGTGTTCCTTTTTCTCCACATCCTCACCAACACTTGTTTCTCGTATTGTTAATTTTAGCCATTCTGACAGACGGGAGGTGGTATCTCACTGTAGTTTTGATTTGCATTTCCCTGATCATGAGTGAGGCTGAGCATGTTTTCATGTGTCTCTTGGCCATTGGCATGTCTTGCTTGGAGAAATATCTTTATATATCTTTTGTCTTTTATTTTTTAATTGGGTTATTTGTGTTCTGGGTGTTGAGTTTTATAAGTTCTTTATATATTTTGGATACTAACCTTATACTGGATATGTCATTTGGAAATACCTTCTCTCATTCAGCAGGTTGCCTTTTAGTTTTGTTGATTGTTTCCTTCATTGTAAAGAAGCTTTTAATTTTGATGTAACCCAATAGTTTATTTGCTCCCCCCCCCCCGCTTGCCTCAAGAGACATATCTAGAAAAAAGTGGCTACAGCCAATGTCAGTGAGGGTACTGCCTCTACTCTCTTCTACGATTTCTATGCACTCGGGTCTCAGATTTAATTCTTTCAGGCATTTTGAGTTTATTTTTGTATATGGTGTAAGAAAGGGGTCCAGTTTCATTCTTTTGCATGTAACTGTCCAGTTTTCCCAACATTAGCTGAAGAGACTTTTTCCTTTGCATAATCTTTCTGGCTTTGTGGAAGATTAATTGACCATATAATTGTGGGTTCATTTCTGGATTTACTATTCCGTTCCATTGATCTACGTGTCTATTTTATACTAGTACCATACTGTTTTGATTACTACAGCTTTGTCATATAACTTGAAGTTCCAAATTGTGATACCTCTAGCTTTGCTTCTTGTTTTCAAAATTGTGTTGGCTATTTGGAGTCTTTTGTGGTTCCATATAAATTGTAGGCATATGCAGCACTGTCATGTGGTTGAAGAGAAACAATGTTTCCTAATGTAAGTCCTCTGAAAATGTCCACACTATACATAGATATGAGTATAGTGGGATTTTTTTTTTCAGTGTTAGGGGTTTTTAGCAGATTGAAAAATTAAAATAAATCTTACTATCTACAAAAAAAAATTGTAGGTTTTTTTGGTTACAGTTTTGTGGAAAACATTGTTGCCGTTTCGATAAGGGTTGCAATTAATCTGTAGAGTCCTTTGGCTAGTATAGACATTTTAACAATATCTGTTCTTCCAAACCATGAGCATGGAATGTCTTCCCATTTCTCTGTGTCATCTTCAATTTCTTTCATCAGAGTTTTATAGTTTTCAGAATACAGGTCTTTTATCCCTTTGGTTAGGTCTAATCCTAGTTATTTTATTATATATCATGCTATTTCAAAGGGGATTTTCTTTTTAATTTCTCCGTCTGCAGCTTCATTATTAGTGTACATAAATGCAATGGATTTCTGTACATTCATGTTGTGTCTTGAAACTTTTCTAAATTCATTTATCAGTTGTAGTGCTTTTTGGTGAACTCTTTTAGAGTTTTCTATGTATAGTATCATGACATCTGCAAATAGTGGAAGTTTTATTTCTTCCTTACTGATTTGGATGCCTTTTATTTCTTTTTGTTGTTTGATTGCTGTGCCTCGGACTTCCAGGGCTATGTTGAACAAAAGCGGTGAGAGTGGACATCCTTGACTTGTTCCCAACCTTAGGGGGAAAGGTCTCACTTTTTCCCCATGGAGTATGATGTTCGTTGTGGGTTTTTCATGTATGGCCTTAATAATGTTGAGGTATGCTCCCTCTAAAGCTACTTTGTTGAGGGTTTTTGTCATGAATCGTTGTTGTACTTTGTCAAATGCCTTTTCTGCATCTATTGAGATGATCATATCTTTTTTTTTTTATCGTTTCTCTTAACGTATTACATTGATTGACTTGTGAATATTGAACTACCCTTGCATCCCAGGAATAAATCCTACTTGATACTGGTTAATTATTTTTTAATGTATTGTTGGATTCTGTTTACTAGTATTTGGTTGAGGATTTTTGTGTCTCTGTTCATCAGAGATATTGGACTGTAGTTACGTTTCTTTTCTTTTCTTTTCCTTTCTATTCTTTTCTTTTCTTATGTGGTTTCTCCATCTAGTTTTGGTTTCAGGGTGATACTTGCCTCATAGAATGAATTTGGAAGTTTTCTTTCTTCTATTTCTTGGAATAGATTGAGTAGAATAGGTATAACTCTTCTTTAAATGCTGGGTGATATTTGGCTATGAAGCTTTCTGGTCCTGGACTTTTATATTTTGGGATTTTTTTTTGGATTGCTGATTCAATCTCCTTGCTGGTGATTGGTCTGTTCAAATTTTCTATGTCTTCTGGCTTCAGTTTTCTTAGGTTATTGTATCTAGGACTTTACCCATTTCTTCTAGGATGTCTAATTTGTTGGCAAATAGTTTTTCATAATATTCTCTCACAGTTGTTTGTAATTCTGTGGTGTTCATTGTTTTTTCTTCTTCATTGGTGATTTCTTTTTGAGTCCTTTCTTTTTTTGATTTTCATGATTCTAGCTAGAAGTTTATCAGTGCTCTTGATCTTTTCAAAGAACAAATTTGTGGTTTCATTGATGTGTTCTATTGTTTTTGTTTGTTTGTAATCATTTATTTCTGCCCTTATCTATTATTTCCTTCCTTTTGCTCGTTTTGTGTTTTGTTTACTGTTCCTTTTCTAGTTCCATTAGTTGTAAGATTAGGTTATTTGAGATTTTTCTTTGTTTGTTTCTTGAAATAAGTCTGTATTGCTTTAAACTTCCCTCTTAGAGCTGCTTTTGCTGCATCCCAAAGATTTTGGACCGTTGTGGTTTTATTTTCATTTGTTTCCATGGAAATTTCAATTACTTCTTTGATTTCTTGTTTTAACCATTTTTACTTTAGTAGTCTGTTATTTAATCTCCTTGTATTTGTTGTTTTTCTGGATTTTTTTCTTGTGGTTGATTTCTAATCTCATAGCGTTATGGTGAGAAAAGATACATGGTATGACCTCAATTATTTTGAATTTGTTGAGGCTTTTTTTGTTTTGTTTTGTTTTTACCTAATATGTGATCTACTCTGGAGAGTATTCTGTGAGCATTTGAGATGAATGTGTATTGTGTTGTTTTAGGGTGGAATGATCTGAAGATATCTGTTATATCCATCTGGTCCAGTGAGCCATTTAAAACCACTGTTTCCTTGTTGATTTTCTGTTTGGATGATCTGTCCACTGATGTAAGTGGGGTGTTAAAATCCCCTAATATTATTATAGTGCTACCAATTAGTTCCTTTATGTTTGTTATTAAAAGTTTTATGTATCTGACTGCTCCCATGTCAGCTGCATATATCTTTACAATTGGTAGATCTTCTTGTTAGGTAGTCCCCTTTATTAATAAATAGGGTCCTTCTTTGTCTCTTTTTACAGATTGTTTTTTTTTTCAATTCTATTTTGTCTGATACATGTATTGCTATTCTGGCTTTCTTTTGACATCCATTTCCATGATTAAGTATTTTTCCATCCCCTCACTTTCAATCTGCAGGTGGCTTTAGGTCTTAAATGAGTCTCTTGTAGGCCACATATAGATTATTTTTTATCCACTCTGTCACCCCACATCTTTTCATTGGAATATTTCGTCCATTCATATTCAAAGTGCTTATAGATAGACATGTGGCTTTTGCCATTCTGTTACTCGTTTTGTGGTCGTTTATGTGGTCTTTCTCTGACCCTTTTTTGTCTTTCTCTCTTTCATGGTTTGCTGGTTTTCTTTCAGTGATATACTTGGTTTTCTTATGTGTATTTTTTTCTGTATCTATTACTGTTTATTTGTCTTCTGCATATAGCAGTGTATATTAAGTTTGAACTTAATATTTACTATTCTCCCATCCACATTTCAGATATTTGGTATCATATTTTATATCCTTTTATTTTGTGATTTCCTAACTGACATTTTGTTTTGGTTTGTTTTTGCATTTGTGTTTCTTATTTTTTTGACTTTTACGTATGGTTTTTGTTTTCCACCCACAGAATCCCCATTACCATTTCTTGTAGCACTTGTTTAGTCACGTGAATTCTTTTAACTTTTGTTTGTCTGGGAAACTCTTTATTTAACCTTCTATTCTGAATGATAGCCTTGCTGGATAAAGTATTTTTGGCCGCAAGGTTTTTGCTCTTGACCCTTTGAATATATCATGCCATTCCCTTCTGGCCTGTGAAGTTTCGGCTGAAAAATCATCTGATAGCCTTATGTGGTTTCCTTTGTGTGTAACTGTGCTCTTTTCTCTTGCAACCTTTAACATTCTTTCTTTATCACTATTTTTGCCCACCTTAATTACTATGTGTCATGGACTTTGGTTGAATTTGTTGGGAGCTCTCTGTGCTTCAATCTGTATCTCTGCTCCCCTTCCCAAATTTGGGAAGTTTTCAGCTCTCATTTCTTGAAATACATTTTCTGTCCTCCTTTCTCTCTTCTCTTTCTGGGATCTTTATATTGTGAATGGTATTACGCTTCAAGGAGTCACTGAGTTCTCTAAGTCCATTCTCCTTATGTAGTATTTCCTCATCTCTTACCTCTTCAGCTTGATTGCTTTCCAGTACGCTGTCCTCCAGTTCACTGATAAGTTCCCCTGCTTCCTGTAACCTACTACTTGCTCCATCTATTGCACTTTTAACCTCATTTATTGAGTTCTCTGTTTCTGATATGTTATTTTTTATCTCTTTGTCAAGGGTCTCACTGATGTCCTCCATGCTTTTCTGAAGTCCAGTGAGTATTTTGTGATCATTACTTGGCATTCTACATGTGTCAGGGTTATTACTTATTTCTCTTTTGTTCAGCTCTCCTACTGTGATTTTATCTTGTTCTTTTATTTGGGACGTGTTTCTCTATTTCCTCATTTTGTTTACCTCTCTATACCTCTTTCTGCGTGTTCGGAAGGTCACCTATACCTTCTGCTCTTGAAAGTAGGGGTTTTATGAAGGAGAGGTCCTGTAGTGTCCTGCCGCACAATGTACCCCACTCACCTGAACCTGGCTCTTCAGGGGAGTCTCCTATGTGTGTTACTTGCATCCTTCTATTGTGTCTGAGTTGTCTTCTTTCAGTCCAGATGTCTGCACTGACTTTGCTGTTTGTTTGGGGTCTGTGCTTGCTGTCTGTGATGTTAGTGAGATGCACACAGGCTGGATCTGAGGGGCTGTGACTACAGAGGGGCTGGGGGCAGAATGATCTTGTTAACAAAATTTGCACTGAGCCACCAGGCTAGGCCAGATCCCCCACAGCTGGGTGAGCACGCAGCAGACAGTTGTGGTAGCTGGAGGTGCATAGCATCTGTGCACACAGCAGCTGGGTGGGGCATGTGTGGCATCATAAAAAAAAAAAACTCTGCATTTAGTCGTGGAGTTTGTTCTGGCAGTCTTTGGGGTGATATCTGGTTGTAAATGTGGCACATGGTGAGCTTGGTTTCCTCCTACTCTGCATCTTCCCAAGCCTCTGGTGGTAATACTTTTATATAGGCGATCACAACATTTTGTGAGCTATCCCTACCCAGGCAAGGGAAATAAAAGCAAAAACAAAGTATTGGGAAGACGGGAAAATAAAAACTTTGCACAGCGAATGAAACCATCAACAAAATGCAAAGACAAGCCACTGAGTGGGAGAAGATATTTGCAAACAATATATCCAGTAAGGGGTTTATATCCAAAATATAGAAATAACTTTAAAAACTCAACACCAAAAAAATCCGTTAAAAAATAGGCACAGGGCATGAATCCACCTTTTTTTTTTCCTGAAAAGATAATACAGAGGGGCAACAGACATCCATGTAAGTCACTCAACATCACTAATCATCAGAGATATGAAAATCAAAACACAATGAGTTATTTCCTGACACCTGTCAGAATGAGTAGAATCAAAAGGACCAAAAACAACCACTGTTGGTGAGGATTTGTGGGAAAAGGAACCCTTCTACATTGTTGGTGATTGGTGCAGCCACTGTAGAAAATAGCATAGAGCTTCCTCACAAATTAAAATTAGAAATGGCATATGATCTAGTAATTCCACTACTGGGTATTATTTAAAGAGAATTAAAATATATATGCACTTCTATGTTTATTGCAGCATTATTTACCATAGCCAAGATATGAAAGCAGCCTGTGTCCATTGATAGACAAATGGATAAAGAAGATATCCATATACAATGGAGCATAGCTCAGGCATTAAATAATTATAACAATAATAAGATTTGCCATTTGTGACACCATGGATGTACCAAGAGGTGGGTAGGTAAAATTAGTCAGAGAAAGACAAATACCATATGATTTCACTTACATGTGGAATAAAAAAAATAACTTGAATAAACAAGCAGACAGACAAAAAGCAGAAACAGGCCCATATATTCAGGCAACAATGATGATTGCCAGAGGGGCATGGGGTGGGGGGAGTGGGCAAAATGGGTTAAGGAGAGTGAACGATGCAGCCTTCCGGATGTGAAATAAGTAAGTACTGGGAAAGAAAGGTATAGCACAGGGAATACCGTCAGTGGTATTATAATAGCATGGTATGGTGACAGATGGTATCTACACATGTGGTGAACATAGCATAAAGTATAAACTCTATACATCCCTTTGTTGTACACCTGAAACAAATGTATTATTATGTGCCAACTCTACTTCAATAAAAACAAATAACTCATAGCATTTCTGTACGCTAAGAACAAATCACCTGAAAAGGAAACAAAGAGAATGATTCCACTCACAACACCATCAGAAACAGTATTTAGAAATAAACTTAACCAAGGTAGTGAAAGAGCTCTACACTGAAAACCAAAGACATCGATGAAAGAAATTTTAAAAAGACCCCTCCCCCCAAATGGAAAGGTATCCCGTGTTCATGGAACAGAAGGATTAATATTGTTATAATGTCAATACTACCAAATAATATCTATGGATTCAATGCAACCCCTATCAAAATTCTGATGGCATTATTTTTTTACAGTAGAAGACACACTCTTAAAATTTATATGGAACTACCAAAGACCCTGAATAGCCAAAGAATCCTGAAAAAGATCAAAGTGAGAGACATCACACTTTCTAATTTCAAGCTATACTAAAAGATGTTGAAATCAAGACTTTATGGTACTGGCCTAAAAACAGACACACAGATCAATGGAACGGAATTCAGAGGCCAGAAATAAACCCAAACATATTCGGTCAACTAATATTTGACTAGGGAGCCAAGAATACTCAAAGAAAAGATACTCTCTCCAATAAACCACTCTTGGGAAATGTCATATTCACATGTAAAAGAAAGAAACTAGACCCCTGTCTTACACCACCCACACAATTTAACGCAAAGTGGATTAAAGGCTTAAATGGAAAACCTGAAAATATGAATCTCCTAGAAGTAACCATAGGGGGGAATAATCCTCAACATGTGTCATGGCAATGAGTCTTTGGGGGTGTGTTACCTAAAGGACAAGCAACAAAATCAAAATTAAATGAGTGGGACTACCTCAAAATAAAATGCTTCTGCAGAGCAATAGAAACAATAAAAACAAAGTGAAGTGACAACCTACAAAATGGGAAAAATATATTCGCAAAGCATATATCTGAAAAAGGTTAATATCCAAAATATATAAAGAATAACTACAACTCAATATCAAAACAACAAATTATCCAATGTAAAAATGGGCAAAAGACCTGAATGAACCTTTATCCAAAGAAGATATATAAATGGTCAAAAAGCACATGAAAAGATGCTCAACATCATTAGACATTCGGGAAATGGTGATCAAAACCACAATGAGATATCACCTCACACCTATTAGAATGTCCATCATCAAAAAGATAAGATATAACAAATGCTGGCATGGATATGGAGAAAAGGGAACCTTTGTGTACTGCTGGTGGGTTAACCGGTACAGCCACTATGGAAAGCAGAATGGAGGATCTGCAATAATTTAGAAATAGAACTACCGTATTGTCCAGCCATCCTGCTTTTGAAAATATGTTGAAAGGAAATGAAAACACTAATTCAAAATGGTATACACAGTTTCATGTTTATAGTAGCATTATTTACAACAGCTAAAATATAGAAACAGCTTAGGTGGCCATCAATGGATGAATTGATAAAGAAATTATCATATTATATATGATATATACATATCATATCACATATCACATATATATCATGATATATATGACATCTGTGTAATATATATGTGTGTGTATGTGTGTACAGTATATATATACTATGATATATATCACATATATTATATGTGTATACAACATGATACATGCAATGATATGTATACACACACTGCCCAAGGGACCAGTTCCTATCTCACCACAAATGGAGTGCTGATAGGACCGGTTTGACTAGTATGCCTTGGGGGGGCGTGTTACGGGGTGGAGAACAAAGGAAAAGAATCATGATTTTTTGCAGTTGGAATGGTTTTTGTGAAACTGAGAAGGCTCAGAATCTGAGGCCACTCTCCAAGGAAGGATGGTAGGAAAGGTAGAATGTTTTCAACATCCTTAAATTTCAGTGTGCAGCCCAAGGGACCAGTTTTCAGCACACCTAACTGGGGAGTGTGGACAGAACTGGAGGAGTTTCAGGGCAGCAGCTAAATACAAAGAGAAAGGAGTAGGCAATGTGTGGTGCCTATCACAGCTGTATGAGAAAAGAAAAAGGCTCAGAACTCAAGGCTTCTACACAGGGCAAGAAGGAGAGGTGTGGAGTGTGCCTCCAATATCCCGGTCACATTATTATGGCAGTCAGACGTCAGAGAGAGCAAGAGATTATGGGCTCCTGAGAAAGGAAAGAAAGCAGTATATCCTTCCAATTGAGGATCTATACACACAGGTCCAGAGCAGAGACAATCATAAAAGAAATTAGAGGTCTCCTAGTATGTAATAGAATAGAAACCAAACTAATGAATGAAGTTCTTTGCATGTCAATGCAAGTCCATAAAGACTGGGGCAGGTAGCTGTTTCATCAAAGATGCACACAACATTGGTAAGTAATAATCAACACAAAGAACAGGGAAACATGACACAATCAGAAGAACGAAATAGACCTCCAGTAACCAACCTTAAGGAAATGAAGAGTCGTGAATTACTTCACAAAAAAATAAAAATAAAATATGTGTTCTAAAGAAGTTCAGTAAGTTACAGGAGAACACAGACAACTAAATGAAATCAGGAAAAGAATACATGAACAAAATGACGATATCAACTAGGAGATACAAAGTACAAGAAAGTTTAAGAAAGAAAAGAACAAAATAAATTCTAGAACTGAAGAAGACAAAACAATGAACTGAAAAGTTAATAGAGAAGCTTCAACAGCCAACTTTTTAAAAAAAATAAATAAATTCAATTAGTCAACATATAGTATATCATTAGTTTTTAATGTAGTGTTCAGTGGTTCATCAGTTGCGTGTAACACCCAGTGCTCATCACATCATATGCCCTCCTTAATGCCCATCACCCAGTTACTCCATTCCTCCACCCACCTCCCTTTCCGCATCCCTCAGTTTGTTTCCCAGAGACAAGAGTCTCTCATGGTTTGTCTCCCTCTCTGATTTCTTCCCATTCAGTTTTCCCTCCCTTCCCCTATGGTCCTCTGTGCTATTCCTTATAGTCCACATATGAGTGAAACCATATGAAAATTGTCCTTCTCTGATTGACTTATTTCACTTAGCATAATCCCCTCCAGTTCCATCCATGTCGTTGTAAATGGTAGGTATTCATTCTTTCTGATGGCTGAGTAATATTCCATTGCATATATGAACCACAACTTCTTTATCCATTCATCTACTGAAGAACATCTCGGCTCCTTCCACAACAACCAACTTAATCAGAAGAAAAATCAGCAAATTTGAAGACAGGTCATTTGAACTTATCCACTCAGAGGAGCACAAAGAAGAAAGAATCAAAGAGTGAGCAAAATGTATGTGACTAATGGGATACCACCAGCGCAAACAGTATACATGCTACAGAGATCCCAGATGGGGAAGAGAGAGTCAGAAAGATTCTGTAAGGAACTAATGACTAAAAACTTCCCAAATCAGTGGAGGAAAAAGGGCATTGAGATTCAAGAAGCCCAAAAGTCCTCAAATAAGATGAACTTAAAACATACACAAAGATATAATTAAACTGTTAAAAGTCCAAGTCAAAGAGAATTTTGAAAGCATCAAGAGAAATGTGATCTATCATGCACAAGGGACCCCCATAAAATTTTTGGTGGGTTTCTCAGCAGACACGTTGTAAGCCAGAAGGTGTGTTATGATACAGTCAAAGAGCTGAAAGAAAATAAGCTGCCGACCACAAACAGTATACCTGACTAAACTATTCATCATAAATGAAGGAGAGTAAGACTTCCCCAGACACACAAAAAGAGAGGGAGTTAGTCTACTAGACCTGCTTTACAAGAAATACTTAAGGGAGTTAAAGTTGAAAGAAAAGGATGTTACACAGGAACATGAAAACATTTGAAAATATAAAACTCATCGGTAAAAGTAAATATATGGGCATATTCAGAAAACTGTAAAATTTGAGTGGTGGTTTGTTAATCACAAGTTATTCTGCTAAAAATTAAAATACAAAATAGTAGTAATAACAATAACCGCAAAAATTTGTTAAAAGAGGAACATATAGAAATATGTAAATTGTGGCATCTATTACATAGAGTTTAGGGGGGATAAAAGTTCAGTGTTTGTATGCAACTGAAGTTAAGATGTTATCAGCTTAAAATAGACTGCTATAACCGGAGATATACTATTATGTAAGCCTCATGGTAACCCAAAGAAAGTAAGTACAGAACATACATGAAAGGAAAAGGTGAATAAATCAAAGTATATCACTAAAAAAAGATGAACAGATCGCAAAGGAATATAGCAAGAGAGGAAAAGCAGGACAAAAGAACTACAAGGTTGATGGAAAACAACTAACAAAGTGACAATACTAAGTCCTTACCTACCAATACTAACTATAATCCTAAATTATTAAATGCCCAAAGAAACACATAGATTATGGAACGGATAAAAATCATAAAACAAACAAACAAACAAATTCCACAAGATCCCATTGTATGTTGCCTACAAGAGACCCATTTAGATTTAAGAACACATGGGAGCTGAAAGTGTAGGGATGGGAAAAGATATTCCATGCAAATGGTAAACAAAAGAGACCAGAGGTTATTGCAATTACATCACACAAATTAGTCTTTAAGTAAAAAATGATGACAAGAGACACAGAAAGATCATTATGTAATGAAAAATGGAATAATTCACCAGGAAAATACAATAATTAAAAATACATATGCACCATACATTTTATGCTAGAGTACCTAAATATATCAAACAAACACTGACAGATCTGAAAGAAGAAATAGGCAGCGATACAATAATAGTAGAAAATTTCAATTTCTCACTTTCAACAATGGATAGACTAGGCAGCGAGAAAATCAACCCAGAAAGAACAAATGGACGAAAGAGAAACACAAAGAATATGCCACAAAACAGCAGCAGAACATACATTCTTCTCAAACATGGAATATTTACAGAACACATCACATGTTAGGTCACATAGGAAGTCTTAAAATATTTAAAGAGAAAAATCATACCAAGTACGTTTTGTGACCACAAAAGAATGAAACTAGTAATCAATAACAGGAGGAACAGTGGAAAATTCACAAACATGTGGAAGTTAAGCAATGCAGTCCTGCACAAAAAACGAGTCCAAAAAGAAATCAAAAGGGAAATCAGAAAAAAAAAATACTGCAACAAATAAAAACGCAACATACCAAAACTTATGAAATGTTGCAAAAGAAGTTCTTGCCATTTGCAACGACATGAATGGAGCTAGAGATTATGATGCTAAGTGAAATCAGTCAGAGAAAGACAAATATTATATGATTTCACTCATATTTGGAATTTAAGAAACAAAAAAATGAGGAAAGGAAAAACAAATGAGAGAGAGAAACCAAGAAACAGACTATAGAGAACAAACTGATGGTTACCAGAAGGGAAATGGGTGGGGAGATGAGTGAAATAGGTAATGGGGATTAAGGAGTGCACTTGTTGTGATGAGCACTGGGTGGTGTATGGAATTGTTGAATCACTGTATTGTAAAACTGAAACTAATATAACGCTGTATGTTAACTATGCTAGAATTAAAATAAAATAAAGTAAAATAAGATGAAATGAAATGAAATGACAGAAGTTCTTTTTTTAAGATTTTATGTATTTATCTGAAAGAGAAGAGAGAGAGAGCATGAGAGAGAGAGTGAGCACGTGCACGCACGTGCACGAGAGAGAGAGAGAGAGAGAGAGAGAGAGAGAGGGCAGGAGCAGGGGGGAGGGGTAGAGGGAGAGGAAGACTCCCCGCTGAGCAGGGAGCCCGAAGTGGAACTCTATCCTAGGACCCTGGGATCATGACCTGAGCCAAAGGCAGATGCTTAATGACTGAGCCACCCAGGCACCCAAAATGACAGAAGTTCTAAGAAGGAGGTTTATAGCAATAAATGCCTACATTTAAAAATAAGAGAAATGTCAAATAAACAACCTGAATTTACATCACACAGAACTAGAAAGAGAAGAACAAATTAAGTCCAAGGTTATAAGAAGAAAGGAAACATTAGAGCAGAAATAAATAAAGTGGAGAGTAGAAAAGCAAAAGAAAAAAGTCAATGAAACCAGTTTTTCATCTTTTGAAGAGATAAAGCAAATTGACACAATAGGTAGACTAACAACAAGAACAACAAAACAAAGAAGACTCAAATAAAATAAGAAATGGAAGAGGAAACATTACAACTGATGCCACAGAAATATAAAGCATCAGAAAAGAATACTGTACTATGAACTATGAAAGAAACATACAACTTACCAAGGCTGAATCAGGAAGAGATAACATATCTGAACAGAACTATAACAAGTAAGGAGACTGAATCAGCACTCAAAAACTTGCCAACACAATGACGTTAGCTAGATAGTAGAATAGAGGGACCTCTGTTTATATCCTCCCTCAGCAACAGGAATTTGATAGGCATTCAGGGAGAAAAGTGCATTTGTGAGAGCTTTGACATAAAAGAAGGAGATTGTGAAGTTCAGGTAGAGTCCAAGACCAAGGAGACCTACTCTGAGAAGTCAGACCTGCCCCCAGCTGTCTGAAATTCTAACTATGATGTTGGTTACTGATCTGGAAATAGATCCATACCCTTGTAGACTCAGCTACAGCCCTGTTTGGCATTGGTACTGCCACCAGCACCAAAAGCCAAGGGTCCTGGGTGGAGTCAGGCTCACCAGTGTTTACAGTAATAAGCCAGAAGACTTTGGGCCTGGCATTGTAACCTGAAGTGGCCTGTGACCCAGCTCTAGCCCCTCATGGCTGCAGTTCAAGGGTCCCTGGAGGTAAGCCCACTCAACTCAATCTGACCACAGATCCTGAAATGGTCCTGTAACTAGGCACCAGCCTCTCCCAGCTGTGGTCAAGGAGAACTCCTGCCTGTCCAAGGATGTGATGGGAGCCACACCTACCTGATCACCTGGTGATAAGCCCACAGTCAAAAGACCTAACTTCAGGCCCTGAGGTGAACGCTTGTCCCAGTGCCACCCTAGTGAACAAAGTCCTGGAGGTGCTCCAGTCCACCTAGGGACCAGACAGGTTTTATGCCTGCCTGAGTCTCTGGTAAGAAGCCTGCAAAGTGAGAACCCACTGCAGATGCAGCAAGAACCTCATGACTCAGCAACAACACAACTGTGATTCCAGAGGTAATATCATCTGCCCAGAGAACTAATAGGATAAACCTTTACCTGCCAAAAGCAATCTGTAAAGACTGGAAGAAGTGTTTTCTCCTTCAAATACGCAGATACCAATGACATGGATCATGAAGAATCAGGCAAATAAGACATCATCAAGGGAAAAATCATAAAGATCCAGTAAGTGGACTCAAAGAAATGAAGATCTATGAATTGCCTGACAAATAATTCAAAATAACCTTTAAAAAACCCTCAACAGAATGGAAAATGATGCAGATTGATAATTAAATGAAATCAGGAAAAGAATGTATGAACAAACTGAGATTTTTAACAAAGAAATAGAAACCATAAAAAGAATCAAGCACAAACCCTGGAGTTGAAGAATACATGGACAGAACTAAAAAAAAAAAAAAAAAAATCAATACACATCTTCATTGGCAAACAGCATCATACAAAACAGAGACAGACAACTGGAAGGAATGAAATTAGTTGGTTAAAGGAATGAAAAAAAAATGAAAAAGTGAAGGAAACTTCCATGAATTGTGGGACACCATCAAGTGTACGAATATTTTCACCATGGGAGGGAAAAAGGAGAATGAGGGGGGTGTCAGAAAGCTTATTTATAGAAATAATAGCTCAAATTTCCAGAATATATGGATAGATATGGACATCCAGGTACATGAAGCTCAGAGGACACCAAGTACAATCAACCTGGATAAGATTACCTGAGATATATTGTAGTCAATGTGTTAAAAATTTGATTTACAAAAGTAGAAATTAAAAAAAAAAGTAAGAGAAAAATAATTCATCACATGCAAGGGAAAACACATACATCCATCAGTGCATTTCTCAGCAGAACCTTTGAAGACTAGGAGGGAATGGGATGATATACACAAAAAGGGGAAAAATGATATATTAATAAAAAATACTGCCAACCAAGCATCCTATACCTAGAAATACTGTCTTTCAGAAATGAGGAGAGATAAAGACTTTCTCAGACAAACAAAAGCTGAGGGATTTCATCACCATTAGATCTGCCTTATGAGAAACACTAAAGTCAGTTCTTCAAGTTGAAAGGAAAAGATGCTAAGCAAAAACATAAAAACTACAAAACATAAAATGTACTAAAATTATGAAAACGTAAACCTCTAAAAGTCACTGGTAAGGTAAAATATATAGTCAAATTAAAAATACTCTAATACACTAATGATGGTGCTTAAGTCACATTTATCTCTAGTATAAAAGTTAAAAGACAACAGAATTAAAAATAACCATACTTAAAATAGTTTGTTAATGTATGCTCAACTTAAAAAGATATAAAGTGTGATATCAATAGTAGGAAATGTGGGGAGAGGAGAAGTAAAAGTGTAGCTCTATTTTATGCTATTGGAGATAAGTGTTTATCAGCTTAAAACAGACTGTTATATTTATAAGATGTTCAAAGCGGGCCTCATGTTAACCACAAAAGAAAAAATCTAGTAGATATACAGAGGTAAAGAAAAAATAATTACAGTGTATCACTATAAAAGCCAAAGAGGAAGACAGCAAGAGAGGTGGTGGGGGGGGGGAGAAGGTCAAAACTGTCAGAAAATTAATGAAAAAAAATGTCAATGGCAAGTCCTTACTTATCAGTACTTACAATAAAGGTAAATGAATTATATCATCCAATCAAAAGACACAGTGTGAATGAATGGATTAAAAAATAAAGTTTCAACAATATGGTGTGCACAGAAGACCCACTTGAAGGACAGCCATGGCCTGAAAGTGAAGGGATGGACAAATGCAAATAGAAACCAATAGAGAGCAGGAATGGCTATCCTTTCATCAGATAAAATAGACTTTCAGTCAAAATCAGTGACAAGAGACAGAGAAGGTCCCTATATACTTATAAAGGTGTCCATTTATCAATAGGATATAACGACTGTGACCTGGAGGATATTATGCTAAGTGAAATTAGCCATATAAAGACAAATACTACACGATTTCACTTATATGTGCAATCATAAAAGGTGGTACTCATAGAATCAGAGCATAGAAAAACAGTTACCAGGCACTGGGCAGAGGGATAGGGGAAAGAGGCCAAAGTTGGTCAAAGGGTACAAAATTTCAATTATATGATAAATATGCTCTATGGATATAATGTACAGCATACTGACCAGAGTTAGTAACATTGTACTGTATCCTTGAAATTTCCTAGAATATACTTTACATGTTCTCACCATACTGAAAAAAGATAATCATGTGAGGTGATAGATGTATTAATTAGCTTGCCCATGGTAATCATTTCACAATGTATATATGTATATCAAACCATCACATTGTACACCTTATATATATATATATATATATATATATACACTTTTAATGTGTTACTTATACCTTGGAAAACTGGTGGGGGGAAAAAGAAGTACCCAACAATGAAAGCCAAGAACAAGATGGCTTCACTGGGGAATTCCACGAAACATTTAAAGAAAAATATAATACCTATTCTTCCAAAACTCCTCTAAAAATGGAGATTAGGAACCACTTTGAAACTCATTTTTTGAGGCCAACATTGCGCTGACACCAAAAACACTACGAGAAGATAAACCTACAGGCCATTACCCCTGATGAAAATAGATGCGAAAATCCTCAACAAAATACTAGCAAATGAAACTCAGCAGCACATTAAAAAGATCATACAGTACGACTAAAGGAGATTTATCCCTGGAATGCAAGAATGGTTCATCTTGTGCAAATCAATTAATGTGATACATCACATTAACAGAATGAAAAGTGAAAATCATATAATTATGCCAATAAATAATGCAAAAGCATTTGTTGAAATTCAGCACCCTTTCATGATAAAAATTCTTAACAGAATAGATTTAGAAAGATTGCATTTCAAACATAATAAAGGCTATGCATGACACACACTATTATAATAGTTTCAGGTGCACAACATAGTGATTGGACAATTCTATACTTTGTGCAATACTCACTACAATCAGTGTAGTTATCATCTGTCATCATTAAGCATTATTATAATATTATTAACTATATTCCCCATGACGCATTTTCTGTGTTTGTGACTTATTTATTTTATAACTGGAAGTTTGTGTCTCTTAATCCCCTTCATCTTTTTCACTCACCTTCCCACTACCCCAACCCCCAGCAACCACAAGTTTGTTTTCTGTATTTATGAGTCTTTTTCTAGTTTTGTCTATTTGCTTGCTTGTTCATTTATTTTGTTTTCTAGAGTCCACATATAAGTGAAATCATCTTTCCCTGGATGATTTATTTCACTTAGCATAATACCCTCTAGGTCCATCCATGTTGTCACAAATGAAGAGATCTCGTTCTTTTTTAAGGTTGAGTAATATTGCATTATATATGCATAACATTTCTTCCTTTTTCTGGAGGGGGGGCACTAAATACTCTTTTTTTGGTAAAAGTTTTAAGTTCCAGGTAGTTAGCATACAGTGTAATATTAGTTTATAATAATATTAGTTTATAATATTAGTGTATAATACAGTGAGTCAACACTTTCTACAACACCAGGTGCTCATCATCACAAGTGCACTCCTTAATACCCATCAGCTATTTAACCGATTCTCCCACCCACCTGCCTCTGGTAGCATCAGTTTGTTCCTCTATATTTAAGAGTTTGGTTTTTGGTTTGTCTCTCTGTCTCTTTGTTCTCTCCCCCCCCCCTTTGCTCATTTGTTCCTTAAGTTTCCACATATTAGTGAAATCATATAGTATTTATGTTTTTCTGACAGATTTACTTTACTTAGCATAATATGTTCTAGTTCCATCCATGTTCTTGCAAATGGAAAGATTTTGTTATTTTTTAAGGCTGAGTAATATTCCATTGTGGAGATATAGATGATACAGATATAGATATTGATAAAGAAATATATCTCTAGATAGATGATAGATGATATAGATGATAGATAGATGATAGATACCAGAACTTCTTTATCCATTCATCAGTGAATGGACACTTGGGCTGCTTCCATAATTTGACAATTGTAGATAACGCTCTGACAAACATCCAGGCACATAGGTCCCTTTGAATTAAGATTTTTGAACTCTTTGGGTAAATAACTAGTAGTGCAATTGCTGGATCACAGGGATGATTTTTAACTATTTTTAACTTTTTCAGCAACCTCCATACTGTTTTACAGAGGGGCTGCACCAGTATGCTTTCTCACCAACAGTACAAGAGGCTTCTCCTTTCACCACATCCTCACCAACACCAGTCGTTTATGTTGTTGATTTTAGGCATTCTGACAGGTGTGAGGTGATATGTCATTGTAGTTTTCATTTGTATTTCCCTGATGATGAGTACTGTTGAGCATCTTTGCATGTGTCTCTTGGGCATCTGGATTTCTTCCTTGGAAAAATGTCTATTCATGTCTTCTGCTCATTTCTTAACTGGATTATTTGTTTTCTGGGTGTTGTGTTTGAAAAGTTCTTTATGGATTTTGGATACTCACCCTTTATCAGATATGTCATTTGCAAATATCCTCTCCTATTCCATAGGTTGCCTTTTAATTCTGTTGATTGCTTCCTTCACTATGCAGAGGCTTTTTATTTGGATGATGTCCCAATAGTTTATTTTTGCTTTTGTTTTCCTTGCCTCAGGACACATGTCTAGAAAGAAGTTGCTACAGGCAATGTCAAAGAGGTCACTGCCCGAGTTCTCCTCTAGGAATTTTATGGCTTCTGGTCTCACATTCGGGTCTTTCATCCAGTTCGAATTTATTTTTGTGTATGGTGTAAGAACGTGGATCAGTTTCTTTCTTTTGCTTGTTGATGTCCAGTTTTCCCAACATTATTTGTTGTAGAGACTGTCTTTCCACCCCCCCATTGGATATTTTTTTCTGCTTCATCAAAGATTAATTTACCACATACTTTTGGGTCCATTTCTGGGTTTTCTCTTCCATTCCATTGAACTATGTGTCTATTTTGTTCCAATAACATACTGTTTGATTACTACAGGTCTGTAATATAACTTGATGTCTGGAATTGCGATGCCCCCAGCTTTGTTTTTCTTTTATAGGGTTTCTTTGAGTATTTGGGGTCTTTTGTGGTTCCTCACAAATTTAAGGGTTGTTTGTTCTAGCTCTGTGAAAAATGCTGGTGGTATTTTGATAGGGATTGCATTAAATGTGTGGATTGCTTTGGGTAGCATAGATTTTTTATTAACTCTTGAGAGAGGGAGAGAGAGTGGGAGGGCCTGGGGGCAGAGGGAAAGAGAGAATTTTAAGCAGGCTCCATGCCCAGCACAGAGCCTGACATGGCTTGATCTCTCAACCCTGAGATCAGAACCTGAGTCACAGTCAAGAATTGGATGATTAACTGACTGAACCACCCAGGCACCCCAGATTAGTATGGGAATTTTAACGATATTTGTTCTTCCAACCCATGAGCATGAAATGTCTTTCCATTTCCTTGTGTCATCTTCAATTTCATTCATAAGTGTTTTATAGTTTTCAGAGTACAGGTCTTTCAGCTCGTTGTTTAAGATGTCCTAGCCACAGCAATCAGACAACAAAAAAGAAAGGAAAAGCATCCGCATCCATGTTGGCATGGAAGAAGACAAACTTTCACTCTTTGATATTCTGTATAGAAAACCCGAAAGACTCCACCAAAACAAAACAAAACAAAACAAATGAACAAACACACAAAAAAATACATGAAAGGATACATAATTCAGTCACGTTGCAGGATACAAAATCAATCTACAGGAATTTCGCATTTCTATACACCAATAATGAAGCAACAGAAAGAGAAATTAAGGAATCAATCCCATTTACAATTGCACCAAAAACTATAATATACCTAGGAATATATCACATCTTCTTTATGCATTAATTTAATTAATTTATTTCTTTTTCTTTCATAACTGTATTCAAATTATAGTTAGTTAACATATAGTGCAATATTAGGTTCAGGGGTAGATTTTAGTGATTTGGAGAAAACTCTTCTGGGGGGAAGCAAGATGGCAGAAGATGAGGGGACCTCGTTTCGTCCAGTCCCTTGAATTTAGCTAGATAACTATCAAATCATTCTGCACAACTATGAATTCAACATGAGATGTAAGAAAAGAATTCCCGGAATTCTACAAATAGAAAAGCGACCACCTTTTGCTAAGGTAGGAGGTGCGGAGAAGTGAATGTGAGGGGATCTACCTGAAGATAAATGGTGGGGAGTGGGAGGAGGAGCCTCTGTAAGCCAGCTACCAGAAAGTGATATAGCCCTAGAGCACAAAATCTGAACCCTTAGAAATCTGCTCCAGTGAGAGACATCCCTGCCTGAAAGGTGCTCACTTGGTGAAGTGGGGCAGAATCTTAGGTGGGACAGTGTGGTCTCAGGATCCACAGAGTCACAGAAATAATGGGGGTGCCTGAGCCGGTAGAGTTCCCAAGCATTGGAGCAGGGAAACTGGTTATGGTCAGAGAGCCCGGGAGGGGCTCTCAGCTCAGTTTGCCATAAAACACAAGCTGCAGCTTGATTGGGTGACTGCTCTCTGTGTGGGGACCCTGCAATGGACAGAAACACGGTGACGCTCCACCTTCCCCTGGGAGGAACCATGCTGGTGTGCACTGCAGGAGACTGCTGAGTTTGGCACCCACAAAAGTGAAGACCGCTTATCCCTAAGAGTTTATTGAAGAGAGGGGACCGTGATCTTTCAGCTTTGGGGCTGGAGATCAGGGTGCAGCCACTTTTATTTTCATCCTCTAAAGAGGTGTGGAAAGCCTTCAGGGAACAAAAGCCACATGGAGCAACCAGAAGCAGTTTACACTGAGCCTGGCCCCCTGGCAAGGGGCGGTGCAACTCCCCCCGGTCAAAGACACCTGAGAATTAGTGCAGCTGGTCCCTCCCCAAGAAGACCGGCTGGAAGAACAGAGGAACATCAAGTTTACACAGCACACAGGAATGCAAAACGCCAGGGCTAGGGGAAAATAGTATATAGAATATGAGTTTTATCTTTTTCCTCATGATTTGTTTTTCCTTCAGTTTAGAATTTTCCTCTTTTTTTTTTCTTTTCAAATGATTTTTTATTTTATCAACTCTTTGTTTTTAAGTCTTTTTAACTTCAATTTTCTACATTTACAGTTTATAGATATATTCTTCATTTCTGGCTTCCTGTCACTGTGTTCAATTTGATTTTTGTACATATATAAGTTTTGCTTTCTTCACAATTTTGGGATTTAGGGTCTTCTAACAAACAGAACAAAATACACACAGCACCAATTGGATCACCCTGTTTTGACCACCTGGAAGATTATTAGCTATTCTCTACCAGCCCCCCTTATTTTTTCATTTCTTATTTGGTTTCCGACATCTCCAGATTTGTCTAGTGTGTGTTTTGACTGGGCCGTTTCCAATTTTGCTCTCTCGTTGAGAGATTATTCTCTGGGCAAAATGAATAGAAGGAGGAATTCACAACAAAGGAAAGAATCAGAGGTCATACTCTCTGCCACAGATCTAATCCATATGAATATAAGTAAAATGTCAGAACTAGAAGTCAGGATAATGATTATAAAGTAATTAGCTGGGCTTGAAAAAGTCATAAAAGACACTAGAGAATCTCTTAGTGCAGAAATAAAATCTAATCAGGGCAAAATTAAAAATTGATCAAACTGAGATGCAGTCTAAACTGATGCTCTAACAGCTAGGGAAAAAGAGGCAGAAGAGAGAGTAAGTGACATAGAAGAAAAATTGATGGAAAGGAAGGAAGCTGAGGAAAAGAGATAAAAACAACAAATGGACAATGTGGGGAGGCTTTGAGAAATCAGCGATACCATAAGCGAAACAATATTAGAATTATTGGATCCCCAAGGAAGAAGAAAGAGAGAGAGAGAGAGGTACAGAAGGTATATTTGAGCAAATCACAGGCGAGAACTTCCCTAATCTGGTGAAGGTAACAAGCATTCAAGTCCAGGAGGTAGAGAGAAACCCCCTCAGAATCAATAAAATTAGGTCAACACCCCGACATACAATAGTGAAGCTTGCAAATTTCAGAGATAAAGAGAAAATCCTGAAGGCAGCGTGAGAAAAGGGGTTCTTAAACTACAGGGATAGAAATATTAGGCTGGCAGCAGACCTATCCACAGAGAACTGGCAGGCCAGAAAGGGCTGGCGTGATCTATTCAGGGTACTAAAAGAGAAAAACATGCAGCGAAGAATACTTCATCCAGCAAGGCTGATGTTGAGAATGGAAGGAGAGATAAAGAGCTTCCAGGCCAAACGGAACCTAAAAGAATTTGTGATCACTAAGCCAGCCCTGCAAAAAAATATTAAAGGGCAACCTGTAAGCGAAGAGAAAGAGCCCAAAAGTAACACAAACAAGAAAGAAACAGAGACACTCTACAGAAACAGGGACTTTACAGGTCCACAATACAATGGCACCAAATTCATATCTTTAAATAGTTACTCTGAATGTAAATGGGCTAAATGCTCCAATCAAGAGACACAGGGTATCAGATTGGATAAAAAAGCAAGACCCATCCACATGCTGTCTACAAGAGATTGATTTTAGAACTAAAGACACCTCCAGATTGAAAGTGAGGGGGTGGAGAACCATTTATCATGCAAATGGACCACAAAAGAAAGCTGGGGTAGCAATCCACATATCAGACAAATTAGATTTTAAACCAAGGACTGTAGTAAGGGATGAAGAAGGACCGTATATCATACTGAAAGCATCTATCCAAGAAGATCTAACAGTTATAGATATTTATGCTCCTAATTTGGGAGAAGCCAATTATATGAACCAATTAATAATAAAATTAAAGATACACTATGATCATAATGCAATAATAATAGGGGACTTCACCACCCCACTCACAGCAATGGACAGATCATCTAAGCAGAAGATCAACAAAGGAAGAAGCCCGTTGAATGACACACTGGACCAGGTGGACTTCACAGATATATACAGAGCATTCCAACCTAAAACTTCAGAATACACATTCTTCTTGAGTGCACATGGAACATTCTCCAGAATAGATCGCATACTGGATCACAAATCAGGTCTCAACTGATACCAAAAGACTGGGATTATCCCTGCTTATTTTCTTTTTTTTTCTTTTTTTTAAAGGATTTTATTTATTTATTTGACAGAGAGAGACACAGCGAGAGAGGGAACACAAGCAGGGGGAATGGGAGAGCGAGAAGCAGGCTTCCCGCCAAGCAGAGAGCCCGATGCAGGGCTTGATCCCAGGACCCTGGGATCATGACCTGAGCCAAGGGCAGATGCTTAACGACTGAGCCACCCAGGCGCCCCCCTGCTTATTTTCAAACCACAGTGCTTTGAAACTTGAACTCAATCACAAGAGGAAATTTACAGGGAACTCAAACACTTGGAGGTTCAAGAGCATCCTACTAAAGAATGAATGGGTCAACCAGGAAATTGAAGATTTCTTTTTTTAATCATGGAAACAAATGAAAATGAAAACACAGCTGTTCAAAACCATTGGGATGCAGCAAAGGCAGTTGTAAGAGTGAAGTACATTGCAATTCAAGCTTTTCTCAAAAAATAGAAAAGTCTCAAATACTTATTTCACTTAGCATAATCCCTTCCAGTTCCATCCATGTTGATACAAATGGTGGGTATTCATCCTTTCTGATGGCTGTATAGATGAACCACATCTTCTTTATCCATTCATCTGTTGAGGGGCATCTCAGCTCCTTCCACAGTTTGGCTATCATGGCATTGCTGCTATGAACACTGGGGTTGCTGGGTCTTAGGGTAGCTCTACTTTTTTAACTTTTTTGTGGAAAATCCCTACTGTTTTCCAGAGTGACTGCACCAGTTTGCATTTCCACTGACAGGGTAAGAGGATCCCCCCTTTCTCTGCATCCTTGCCAGCAACTGCTGTTTCCTGAGACGTTCATTTTAACCATTACAAGTGATGTGAGGTGGTATCTCATTGTGGTTTTGATTTGTATTTCCCTGATGCCAAGTGATGTAGCGCACTTTTCCACGTGTCTGTTGGCCATTTGTGTGACTTCTTTGGAGAAATTACTGTTCATGTCTTCTGCCCATTTCTTGGCTGGATTTTTTTGGAGGGGGAGGTGTTGAGTTTGATAAGATCATTATAGATCGTGGATACGAGCCCTTTATCTGTCATGTCATTGGCAAATATCATCTCCCTTTCTGTTGGCTGTCTTTTGGGATTTTTTTTTTAATGTTTCCTCCACTGTTGAAAAGCTTTTTATCTTGATTGAAGTTTCAATAATTCGTTTTTGCATTTGATTCCCTTGGCTGTGGAGATGTGTCTAGCAAGAAGTTGCTGTGGCCAAGGTTGAAGAGGTTGCTGCCTATGTTCTCCTCTAGAATTTTGATGGATTCCTGTCTCAAATTTAGCTCTTCCATCCATTCTAAGTTTATCTTTGTGGATAGTGTAAGAAAATGGTCCAGTTTCATTCTTATACATGTCACTGTCCAGCTTTCCCAACAGCATTTATTGAAGAAACTGTCTTTTTTCCATTGGATATTCTTTCCTGCTTTGTCGGAGATTTGTGGACCAGAGAGTTGAGGGTCCATTTCTGGATTCTCTATTCTGTTCCATGGATCTATGTGTCTGTTTTTGTGCCAGTACCATACTCTCTTGGAGATTACAGCTTTGTAATATGGCTTGAAGTCAGGATAGTCATGGCAGCAGCTTTGGATTTCTTTTTCAACCTTCCTTTGGCTATTTGCAGTCTTTTATGGTTCCATACAAATTTTAGGATAATTTGTTCCTGTTCTGTGTAAAATGTTGATGGTGTTTTGAGAGGGAGTGCTTTGAATGCATAGATTGCTGTGGGTAGTACAGATTTTTTAATAATATTTGTTCATCCAATCCATGAGCATGGAATGTTTTTTCCATTTGTTTGTGTCTTCCTCAATGTCTTTCATAAGTTCTCTATAGTTTTCAGTGAACATACCCTTTACCTCATTGGTTAGGTTTATTCCTAGGTATCCTATGCTTTTTTTGGTGCAATTGTAAATGGGATCGATTCCTTGGCTACCCTTTCTTCTGTCTCATTGTTAGGTTTTAGAAATGCACCTGATTTCTGTGCATTGATTTGATATCCTGCCACGTTGCTGAATTCCTGTATGAGATCTAGCAATTTTTTGGGTGGAGACTTTTGGCTATTCCACATAGAGTATCATGTCATCTGCAAAGAGTGAGAGATTGAATTCTTCTTTGTCAATTTGGATGCCTTTTATTTCTTTTTGTTGTCTGATTGCTGAGGCTAAGATTTCTAGTACTATGTTGAACAACAGTGGTGAGAGTGGACATCCCTGAGGATTTCCTGACCTTATGCGAAAAGCTCTCCGTTGTTCCCTGTGGAGGAGGATATTCGCTGTGGGCTTTTTGCACCTGGCTTTTAGGATATTGAGGTATGTTTCCTCTCTCCCTACACTGTGGAAGGTTCTAATCAAGAAAGGATGCTGTATTTTTCAAGTGCTTTTTCTCCACCATGATATGATTCTTGTTCTTTCTTTTATTAATGTGGGGTATCACATTGTTTGATTTGCAGATGTTGAACAACCCTTGAAGCCCAGGAGTAAATCTTACTTGGTTTTGGTGAATAATCCTTGTAATGTATTGTTGGACCTTGTTGGCTAGTACCCTGGTGAGAATTTTGGCATCCGTGGTCATCAGCGATATTGGTCTGTAATTCTCCTTTTTGGTGGGGTCTTTGTCTGGTTTTGGGATCACCATAATGCTGGCCTCATGGAATGAGTTTGGAAGTTTTCCTTCCATTTCTATTTTTTGAAACAGCTCCAGAAGAATGGATATTATTTCTTCTTAAGAGAGTCAACCCATCAGAAAGATAGAGCAAAATTATATACGCACCTAACAACAGAGCACCAAAATACATGAATCAAAAACTGAACTAAATGAAGGGAGAAATCCACAAGTCTACAATAAGAGTTGGGGGTAGTCAGTATCTCATTTTCAATAATAAAGCAATTACATAATAAACAAGGAAATAGAAGAGGTGAACAGTGCCATAATGAACTAGACCTTAAAGTGATCTATAAAACATTTTACCCAGCATGAACAGAATGCACTTTCTTCTCAAGGGCACATGAAATATCTCCAGGATAGATCATATCATAGACCATAAAACAAACCTCAGTAAATTTAAGTGGACTGAAATCACGCAAAGTATGTTTTCTGAGTCCATGAAATGAAATGAGAAATCAATAACAGAAAGTCTGAGGAACTCATGAACATGAATTAGACACACTTTTAAATGGCCAATGGGTCAAATAAAAGATCACAAGGGAAATTAGGAAATCCTATGAGATGAATGTTGGGAGATTTTTGATTACTGATTCAGTTAAATTTCTTTGCTGGTGATGAGTCTGTTCAGGTTTCCCATTTCTTCCTCTCTCAGTTTTGGTAGTTTATATGTTTCTAGGAGTTTATCCATTTCTTCCAGTTTGCCTAATATGTCAGCATATAATTGCTCATAATATACTCTTATAATTGTTAGTATTTCTCCAGTGTTGGTTGTGATCTCTCCTCTTTCATTCACGATTTTATTTATTTGGGTCCTTTCTCTTTTCTTTTTGATAAATCTGGCTAGGAGTTTTTTGATTTATTAATCCTTTCAAAGAATCAGCTCCTCGTTTTGTTGATCTACTGTTTTTTGTTTTCATTTTCCCTATATCATTGATTTCTGCTCTCATCTTTATTATTTCTCTTCCCCTGTTGGATTTAGGGTTTATTTGCTGTTCTTTCTCCAGCCCCTTTAGGTGTATGGTTAGGTTGTGTATTTGAAACTTTTCTTGCTTCTTGAGGAAGGCCTGTATTGCTATATTCTTCCCTTTGGGATGCCTTTGCTGCATCCCAAAGATTTTGAACTGTCGTGTTTTCATTTTCATTTGCATCCCTGTATTTTTTAAAATTCTTCTTTAATTTCCTGGTTGAACCATTCATTCTTTAGCAGGAGGTACTTTACCTTCCATGTATCTGTGGTCCTTCCAAGTTTCCTCTTGTGGTTGACTTCAAATTTCATAGCATCGTGGTCTGAAAATATGCATGGTATCACCTCATTGTTTTTGTACTGGTTGACACCTGATTTCTGACCCACTTTGTGATCTATTCTGGAGAATGTTTCATGTGCTCTTGAAAAGAACGTGTATTCTTCTGTTTTAGGATGAAATGCTCTGAATATATCTCTTAAGTCCATCTGGTGCAGTGTGTTTTTCAACACCCTTGTTTCCTTGTTGATCTTCTGCTTAGATGATCTGTCCATTGCTGTGAGTTGGGTGTTAAAGTATAGCCAAAATATGGAAAGAGCCCAGTTGTCTTTCGACTGATGAATGGATAAGATGCTATGATACACACACACACACACACACACACACACACACACACACACACACACTGGAATATTACTCAGCTATCACAAAGAGTGAAATCTTGCCAATTGTATTGATGTGGATGGAACTAGAGGGTATTATGCTAAGCAAAATAAGTCAGTCAGAGAAAGACAAATACCATATGATTTCACTCATATGTGGAATTTAAGAAAGAAAACAGATGAACACAGGGGAAGGGAAGGAAAAAATTTAAAAAAAAATCAGAGAGGGAGGCAAACCATAAGACGCTCTTAACTATAGGAAACAAACTGGGGATTGCTGGAGTGGAGGTGGGTGGGGGATGGGTTAACTGGGTGATGAGCATTAAGGAGGGCGCTTGATGTAATGTGTCCTGGGTGTTATATGCAACTGACGAATCACTAAATTCCACCCCTGAAATTAATAATACCCTATATGTTAACTAAATTGAATTTAAATAAAACGTTTTTTTTAAAAATTTTTAAAAAATGTAGTATGGAACGTACAATGAAATGCTATTCAGCCTTACGAAGGAATAAAATTCTGATACATGCTGCAATGTGGATGAACCTTGAAGAAATTATGCTAATTGAAATAAGCCAGATACAAAAGGACAAACACTGTATGATTCCACTTCCATAAAGTACATAGTATAGTCAAATATATAGAGACAGAAAATCATACAGTAGTTACCAGGGTTTGGGGGTAAGGGAGAATGGAGATTTACTGTTTAATGGGTACAGAGTTTCAGTACGGGACCATAAAAAGTTCTAGTATTGATGGTTACACAACAATGTGAATGTATTTAATGCCACTGAACTGCACCCCTAAAAAATGGTTAACATGGTAAATTTTATGCTACATATATTTTGCCCCAGTAAAAATAAAGCATAATTGACTCTTTAAACAAAAATTAAAACAATGTGCTGTAAGGTTTGCAAAATATGTAACAGTAATATATATGGCAACATATAGAGCATAAACAGAAAGAGCATATGGGGAGAAAAGGAAGCTTACTATTATGAAATTTTAACAGTACTCATGAAGTGGTATGATGCTCCTTGATGGGAGATCATGATAAAGCAAGGCTGTGTATTATAAACCCTTAAGCAACCACTAAAATAGGAAATTAGTTTTAGCTACTGTGCCAACAAGAGAGATAATTGAAATCATAAAAGATATTCAATTATTCAAAAATAAGTTTAAAAAAGAGGGAAACGATAACAAAGGAAAGATTGGAAAGACAGCATTCAAAAAGTGTGCTGACTAAAATAAACATAGTTCAAATATTAAGACACAAATAGTTTAAAAACAAATGTAAAATTTTATATATACATACATAAAATATTAACAGTAATCAAAAGGAACCCCGAGCAGCTGTATTAATCTCAGACAAAGCAGACCTCAGAACAAAGAATATCAACATGTTTGCAGCAGATCATGTCATAATGATAAAGGGGTCAACTCATCAAGAGGACATAAAAATCCTGAACATTTCTGCATCTAACAGAGGCTCAACATACAAGAAGCAAAAAACTAACAGAGCTACAAGAAAAAACAGTAAAATCCACGATTATATTTGGTGATTTCAATAGTCCTCTCCCAGTAATAGAACAATAGGAAGAAAATCAGCAATGAGGTAGAAGAACTGAGCAAGGCCATCAATCACATGAAACATATCGGCACTTATAGAATACTTCATCTACAGAAAGCAGAACACATATTATATTTAAGGGTATGTGGAATATTCACCAAATTAAATCATATCTTGGTTCACGAAACAAGCCTTACCAGATTTAAAAGAATGGAAATTTCCTCCCCCCTGCCCCGCAAAAAAAGTATGTTCTCAGACTATGTTGAACTTAATAACAGAAAAATCTGCTAACATTTGGAATGAAACAGCACACCATTAAGTAACCTGTGGGTCAATAAGAAAGTTTCATTTGAAATTAGAAACTAGTTTGAACTGAGCAATAATAAAAATACACTATATCAAAATTTGTGTGATGCAGCGAAAGCAGTGTTTACAGAGAAATATGTAGGATTAAATGCTTATGTTAGGAAAGAAGAAAGGACTCAAGTTAGTAATGTAAGATTCACTCCTAGGGAAGGAGAAAAAGAGGAACGAGGTGAAGTCAAATCTAGCAAAAGAAGAAAATAAGATAAAAGCCAAAATTGTTCATTTGGGGTGGAGGATGAGGCTGGCTGGACAGCTGGCTCCTGCTTCTGAGGGGAGAGGGGTGGCTGGAATCCTGGTTGTGAGAGATGAGGGACTAGAGGTCTGGAATTTGGGGTCTGTTAGGGAAAAAAGAACTGAAGATCTAGACTTGTGGATGAGGAGGGTTGGGACAGATTGCTGAGATTCCTGAGTCCCCAGGGGGAAGGGAGGTCTGGAGGCCTGGTCTCCTGGGTCTGAATGGGGGAAGAACTGGGGATTTGAACTTCTAGGTCTCATGTAGGAGGATCTGGGCTTGGACTCCTGCTCCCTGAACTCTTTGTCTTTCCCAGCCCCAGCAAAAGAGACCCTTGCTTTGCCTGACAGCCCCCGGACAGGCTGAGAGAGGCCACCATGGCAGGATCCCTTCTCTTGCCCTTGCAGATCCTACTACTGACCTTAGTCCTGGGATCTGCTGGCCAAGAAGGTGACAAGACTGGGGAGAAGATTATTGATGGAGTCCCATGTACAAGAGGCTCCCAATCCTGGCAGGTGGCCCTGTTCAGAGGCAATCAGCCCCACTGTGGAGGTGTGCTGCCCACTACACGATGAGTGAATACAACGTGCACATGGGCAGTGATCAGCTGGGTGATTATAGAGCTCAGAAGATCTGGGCCACGAGGTCATTCCACCACCCGAGCTACTCCACTCAGACCCACGTTAATGACCTTATGCTTGTGAAGCTAAGTAGATGAGCCAGGCTGTCATCGAGTGTGAAGAAAGTCAACATGCCCTTCTGCTGTGAACCCCCTGGGACCACATGCACCATTTCTGGCTGGGGCACAACCACCAGCCCTGATGTGACCTTTCCATCAGAGCTCATGTGCACGGGTGTCAAGCTCATCTCCTCCCAGGATTGCAAGAAGGTTTACAAGGACCTACTGGGAAAATCCATGCTGTGTGCTGGCATCCCCAACTCCAAGACCAACGCCTGCAACGGTGACTCAGGGGGACCACTGATGTGCAAAGATACCTTGCAAGGCCTGGTGTCCTGGGGAACTTTCCCTTGTGGCCAACCCAATGACCCAGTGTCTATACCCAAGTCTGCAAGTATGTCAAATGGATAAATGAGACCATGAGGAAGCATCGCTAATCTCTGCATACCTCCCGTCTCTCCATCCATATGCCCTCAACAAGAAATTCAAAGAAATAAGGACGTGATGAACTGTAGTCATATTTGACCTTACCTTTCCTCAAAGACGTATTAAAACCTCAACAATACGCCACATGTGTAAACCAATCAAGTTAGCAAAGATCTAAAACGAGCATGAAACACAAAAACGTCAGTGCTGGTAAAGACACAGTGAGACCAGCACTCTCAACCGGTGGGATTGTAAATTGTGCCATTTTCATGGAAGGCAGTTTGGCATGGTGGATTGAGACCCTTATTTACCAGGTCGTTGACCCTGTGATTCTAGTTGAGGAAGATATTACCCCCCCCCCCAAGAAAAATCCGAAGTGTGGAGCAAGGTTTGAAATCATCACAACATTATTTATCATAGCAAAACAGTGGAAACACTGAACGTGTCCCAGATTAGTGGACTGTTTATGTAAACAATAGGCCTGTTTGGGACAGGGGTATTAGGAAGCTGTTAAGGATAATAAATTTGCAGAATTGTTAGTGTTATGCAAGAATGTCTGTGTTATATGATGGAACAAGAAAAAAGAAAGACACAAACGTTTGTGTGACTCTAGCCGTGTAAAATGAAATGTTTACAGGATAAAATCTGAAAAGACAAAAAAAAAAGATAAAAGCCAAAATCAAGGTGACTTGAGATCGAAAAACGATAGAGGAAATCACTGAAACAAACGAAAAAACTTGTATTTAACTTGGAGAAGACTAGTAAATTGGTAAACCTCTGGCAAGCCTGACAAACATAAAAGGTGTGAAAATATAAATATCAATATGAAGAATGAAAAAAGAGATGTTGTTATAAACTTGGAAACGTTAAAACAAAATATTGCAAACAACCTTATGATGAAAACTGGAAAATTTGGGTAAAGATGGACTAATTCCTCGAGGAACAGAAACTACCAAAATGCCCCAAAGATCAAGTAGATAACATGAATATTCCTATAACTGTTAAATAAATTGATTTTGTAGACAAATACATTCTGAAAAGGAAAGCTCTGTGTACTCATGGTTTCATTGGGAGATCCTTCCAAACAGTTGAAGAAATAATACCTATTGTATACAAACTTGTGCAGAAAACTGAAGAGGAAGGAATACTTCAAAAATCCACAACTTTATTTTAAGAGGCTGAAATTACCCTGGTACTAAGATCAGATAAAGGCATGACCAAAAATGAGATCTGCCGTCCAATACCCTTAAAAAACATGGATGCAAAAAAAAAATTGTCAAAAAATGTTAGGGGATCATATCCAGCACAATATTATAAGGAATGATACACCACGACCAAGGGAAATATAGGCCATTTCAATATTTGGAAATTAATCAATGTAATGCACCATATTAACAGATTAAAAAAGAAAAAAAAACACATGAGTATCACAGTAGATGCAGGAAAAGCATTTGACAAAGTGCAACATGCATTCATGATTAAAACTCTCGTCAAAGTAGGAACTGAAGGGTACTTCCTCAAACAGATAAACACATTTACAAAAAAACCTACAGCTAACATTACACTCAACGTTAAATTACTGAATTACCGAATGCATTGTGCCTGAGATCAGGAACAAGGTAAAGAAGTTCCTAACATCGCACTGAAAGTCTGAGCCAATGCAATAAGTCAAGACAAAGAAATAAAAATGCATACAGTTTGGAATGGAAGAAGTAACATGATTCTCACTCACAGTCAACATGATCGTCTACATAAAGAAGAAAAATAATCTACAAAAGAACTTCTAAAACCAATAAGGGAGTTTAACAAGGTGGCAGGATACAAGGTTAACACACCAAAATCAAACTTATTTCTACCCTAGAAATGTCTAATTTTATGCAAAACAATGAACCTCACATATGCTCGACATTTTATGAAGAAATAAACTCAAAGTGGATCAAAGGTGTAAATATAAAACTACGAAACTTTTAGAATAAAGCGTAGAATAAGACATAATAAATTAGGGATAGGCAAGGACTTCTTAGATGCAACATAAAAATAATGATCCATAAATGAAATAATTGATAAATTGGGCAAATTTGAGATTGAAAACTTTTGTTCTACCAAAGACACTGTTAAAGAAGGAAAGAATAAACTTCAGCCTAGAAGAAACTATTTGCAAATCAAATATCTGAAACAGGATTTGTATGCAGAATATATAAAGAACTCTCAAAACTCAACAATAAGTAAACAAACAACCTAGCTGTAAAGTGAGCAACAGACATTGCAGCTTCAAGCAAGATGATATAAGGATGGCACATAAGCACGTGAACAGTGTTCAACATCATTAGCTATTAAGAAAATGCAAACAAAACTAGCCAACCCACACCTTTTTGGATGACTAAAATCACACATGCACGTGCTTCCACACACACACACACACACACACACAAACACACACACACACACACACACACAATTACCAAGAGTTGCGGATGTGCTGCCAGTGTGAATGCTAAAATTTGGGGCCATCCTGGAACATGGCTTGGCAGTTACTTCTAAATTTACAACCTGGCACTTAACATATGATCCCACAATCCAACTCCCGAGTTTCTAACCTGAAAACCTGAAAATTTATGTTCACCAAAAAAGCCTGTGTGCAAGTGTTTATAGCAAGTCTATGCATAATTCTACAAAAGCTGAAAACAACCTAAATGCCTTTCAGTGAGTGAACTTTCAGTGAGTGAATGGATAAAACAAATCATGGTACACCCATACAATTAAATTGAATGGACTGTTATTGATGCATGCAACAACTTGGATGGATCACAAAGTGCTGCATGATTTAATATGTATATGAATATATACTTATATATATATATATATAAACACATATATGTATAATTCTCAAAGTGACAAATCCATACTGATGGAGAATACATCTGTGGTTGCTGGGGGTTGGGGCCAAGGTGGTGGTGGTGATGGAATAGTTCTGTATACTCATTGTGGTGATGGTTACACTAATCTATACATTTGTTAAAATTCATATAATTTTATGCCAAAGGGAAAATAAAACATAAACTTTACAGTGTGATGATTTGAAAAAGCAAAAATTTAAAAACTATGCACATACACACACACACTATACCACTACACACCTATTAGAATGGCTGTAGTTAAATGTGTTGATTTTAGGGGCGCCTGGGTGGCTCAGTTGGTTAAGCGACTGCCTTCGGCTCAGGTCATGATCCTGGAGTCCCGGGATCGAGTCCCGCATCGGGCTCCCTGCTTGGCGGGGAGTCTGCTTCTCCCTCTGACCCTACCCCGTCTCATGTGCTCTCTCTCTCTCTCTCTCTCATTCTCTCTCTCTTTCAAATAAATAAATAAATAAATAAATAAATCTTTTAAAAAATGTGTTGATTTTATCAAGTGCTGGCAAGGATGTGAAGGAACTAGAACTTGAATGCACTGCAGGTAGAAAATGTAAAATGTTACAAGTACATTGGCAAAGCGGTTGGCAGCGTTTTAGTCCATGTAGGCTGCTATAACAAAATACCACAGACTGGGTGGAAATGCAGTTGTTACAGTTCTGGAGGCTGGGAAGTCCAACATCAAGGAGCCAAGATGGCTACCTTTTGTCAAGGGCCTTCTTCCTGGTTCATACCAGGTGCCTTCTCACTGTGTTCTCACTTGGTGGAAGGGGTGAGCTCGTTCTCTGGAGCCTCTTTTACAAGGGCATTAATGCCAATTTTGAGGGCTCTGCCATCATGACCTAGTCACCATCTAAAGGCCCCCCTTCTAACATCATCATATTGGGCATTAGGATTTCAACATGTGAATATTGGTTGGGGGGAACACAAACATTCACACCATAGCAGGCAGTTTCTTAAAATATTACACATACACTTATCATATGATCTGGTCATTCTAGTCCTAAGAAATTGCCCAAGAGGAAGGAAAGCATATGTACAGACAGAGGCTTATATAAGAATGTTCAGAGCGGCTTTATTTGGAATAACCAAATAGTGAAACATTCCTAATGTCCATCAACACATGAACTGATAACACAAAACCAGTGATATTTCCGTGTAATGGAATACTCCTAGTAATAAAAGGGAATGAGATATTGATACACACAATAACATCAATAGATCTCAACATGCTGAGTGTAAGAAGTCAGAAAGAAATGAGCAAACTAATGATGTACTATACCTTGGCTAATTGAATTAAAAAAAAAGAAATGAGCATATACACTATGATTAAAGTTATTTAAAATTCCAGAAAATACTAATAAATATAGACACAAAGCAGATCAGTGGCTGCCTGGGGGGACTGGAAAAAGTGAGGAGAGGCAGGAAGCAGGGATTACAAAGGAGCAGGGGCAGGAAATTCATCCCATCAAAATGTTACATTAGTGGTCATCCCTTGGGGGGGCGGTGTGTGGAAGGAAAGGACAATAAATAGGATTACACAGAGTGCCTCCAAGTTACTGGCAAGATTCTAGTCCTTCACAAGGGCAGTGATCATGTATTCTGCCATATTAATGTACAAATTAGAAAAAAATAAGTTTTATACACCCTTCCGTATGTGTGAAGCATTTAAGAAAATACATGTAAACACCAGAATAATATGTCTATTTATATATATCATACAAACAATTGTAACTACAGAGTTATTTTATAGACCAGGGATTCGTAAAGTTTTAGAGATGGATGAACTACTATGATCATCAACTGCGAACCCCTCAGTGTACATCAAGAATAGTGAAGGTGTTATACATAAACAATGAATCATGGAACACTACTTCAAAAACTAATGATGTACTGTATGGTGACTAACATAACATAATAATAAAGAAAAAAAGAATAGTGAAGGGACTTGCCTCAGGTCGAACAGCAAGGACTTAAGCCGCCTCACGTCCACAGGAGTGCTCTTTTCATGACTTCCTTTTTCCATCTCTTGAGCTAGCTCTCTTTCTGTGACTCCAGTTAAGCCCTCTGCCCCCACACTAATAAAAAACATGCCTACATGCATAAACATCTACCCACCTACCTACCTACGTATACACATGGCGAGCTGTTAATGTTGAATAACCCACTCTGTGGGAGGGAGGCAAATTTGTAGCACACACTTACCAATTTTTCTGATCTAATTTCTCCTATCATGGCTGATTTCAGACTACGAACATGATGTCACTGAACGCAGAATTTTGGAAGAGATGTGCCATAGAACACCATTTATAGTTTTATCACCATACAGATACAGTAGATGAAAATAGCCTCAAGAGCACAGATTAATAGTAAAATGTAGTAAAATAATTAGGAAAAAACACACTTTGAGGGTTTAGTACCTTTGGTTTTAATATAATTTATTTAACTGTAAGTCTGTATAATTTGATATTTACTAATGGTATGCTTGCCAACTGGCTCACAAAATTTCCTAAAATTTTAATGATTGACCATCACCAGCCACTTTGAGCTGACTCTAGCATACCACTGCTGCATAAATAAATTCAAACTTTGGTGTGTGCTTCAAAAGTTCCTTAGAGGATTTATTTCCTCCCCACCATAAAGCAAGCAGATTGAGCTTGCATGGCCCTTATTTGCAACATTTTAGAATTTGGAAAAATAGTGGGTTAATTTTATAGACCATTCATTTATCACCCTCACCAAGTAAATGGTAGAATTGAATAGCCAACATGTATGTAGAGTCCAAAAGTTGAAATAAAGTAATTTGTGCCTACTCTATATAGGTGATAGATTGATGCTGAGATCACATTTCTCCAGATGTGTCTTCCTGTTTATTTAAAACTCTGTGTTCCATCCCTTCCTTCCTCCCTCCCTCCTTCCTTCCTTCCTTCCTTCCTTCCTTCCTTCCTTCTTTCCATTTGTCATGGTTTTCCAGAGGAAGACAACCAATAGTAAGTAGAGACAGATAAGAGAGATAGAAATAGAGATGGATAGATAGATAAATGATAGATAGATATAGATAGACAGATAGATAGAAAGATAGATAGATGATAGATGATACATAGATGATGGATAGATAGATAGATAGATAGATAGATAGATAGATAGATAGCTTATGGATAGATGATAGATAGATAGATAGATGATAGATAGATAGATAGATAGATAGATAGATAGATAGATAGATAGATAGATAGATGAGAGATAGATATTTTACAGAATTGGCTCACATGATTATAGAGTTGTAATAACAATTTTTGATATTCTGTAATAGATGTTTTGGCATCTTAGGGTCATGGGGCCATGTTAATGACCCAAGGTTGTTTTCACCTCAGTCGGACGCTTAACCGACTGAGCCACCCAGGCGCCCCTAAAAGGCTTATCATTTAAAAATAAATTTTTTTTTCTGTTTCAGTCACAACATTGTGCTGACCCTGAGTCAGCAAAGTCCATCCAGGCCCATTATAAAAGGTGAAAACATTATCTACTGTGAAGAGTCAACAAGGAGCACACAGGAAGGTGTGCTCTTCAAGGAGGGAGCTCTTCAAGGATTCTGGGGCTCCTCACAAAAATTTATTTCTCACAGTTGTGGCAAAGGGTGTGCCCTGCGGACCCTCCCAGGGTGGGTGAATATGTCTTAAATGACAAATCTACTCCAACATTCAAATCTCCTTAAGACTTTGAATCCTTTCTTCGACACTAAACCAAGGGTGGGTCTTTCATTTTTAGTTCACTTACTGTGAACCACATTTTGGATCATGTGTTTACCAACCAAACAACATCTCAGAGCCCTTTCTGACTCTCTATGCTGCAACATTAAACGAAGCATCTCTGCTTAGTGGGCCCATGTCCATAAATTCACCCCAATCCAACTTTATGTTCCTTACACCATTAGCCCACACCCTTAATATCCATTCCCACACATGTCTCCCTACTTCTGTCTGCATAAATTAGAAAAAATGTAGCACACCTTCTCACGGGTTACACTTTTTACCTCACCTTTAGGGGCCTGCTGGGACTTGAGTCTTGTTATAGGTCTAGAAGCAGAGAGAGGTGGTGGGGGATGGGTCCTGAGGAACACCAGCAGTGTCTTTCAAGGAAACTTCCTGGGGCTTTATGCTTTCCATTAGACTTTCCTCAGGCAATGCAAGGTTGGAGAGGCTCTGAGGAGAGTTTCTCCCCAGACTGGGGTTGGAGAGGCTGTGACTCATGAGACTTTAGGGGTTCAATGTTCCCAGTTTCATCAGGGTCTTCCCCCGTGTTCCCATCCCACTTTTAGAATTCCATTCCTTCCCAATCGATGCCTTCCCTTTAATGATAGATATATGGTGAGGTTAGGAATTCAAGTTCCATTGTAATTCAGCCATAGGATGAGATTCTCATAGGATAAAATTCTGGGTTTTGTTTTTCAGCAATCTCAGCCCTGTGGCTACAGGAGATAAGGTGTCTCTTTTCAGGGCAGACATTGAAGCTTTCGGGTCATTTATGAAGTGCTTGAGCAAGGAATTCGAATTTCTGAGCCCCTTTTCTTTTCCCACTTTGTCCAGTGACATTAGGAACAACCAACAATTTTCATTATACTCCTTAGTTTCACAAAAATGTTTTAAGGTATCATGTACATGGCCTGTCAGATCCTTGCCTCTTATCAGTATTTGATTAGGAGTATCCAATAGAGATATTTTGTGTATCTCTATTGCCACATCAGACCGTGGACTATCGGTGTGCTCTTTACTATTGGAAATAGAGTTATTAGTGTCTTTAAATATAATCAAATTACAGAGCCAACTTCAAAACTCCACAACCAAATCAGAAAACTCATCTTTAAGATTCTGTTCTCTAGAAACAGTTCCGGTGTCAAAATATGCATGAGTCAGGGTTCTGCAGAGAAACCGAACCAATAGGATGCATGAATGTGTGTGTACGTGCACACGTGTGTGCGTGTAGAGACAGAATGACAGAGACAGAGAGATACAGACAGAAAGAGAGAAAGAGAGAGAGAGACAGAGACAGAGAGAAAATTATTTCAAGGAACGGGATAGGGAAGGCATTTATATTTCCTCCTTACATGACGGAAGACTATATCTCCCCCCTCGCCTCCCCACACACTCGCACTCTCTCTCTCTCTCTAAAATCAATCAACCGATAAATCTTAAAAACATAAGTGATAATGGATTAGACAGCACACCTTAAACCTGAATTAACCTCCATTTCATTGACAGCTTTTTAATAATAGGAATTATATAATACGCTTCACAGGGTAGATGGAGAGAAGTGCAGAGTAATAGACAGAACCTGATGATTTCAATGAAAATAATGCAATGGACACAGCAAATTAAACCTTAAAGTTGAATTGGTAATTCATATCATATTAATTTGTTTTTCACAAAGCCTTTCTTCTTGCATAAAATACACATAGAACCAGGAAAGTTTAATAGAGCTCCGTGATGGCTCCAAAGCACTTTCCTGTATATCATGCAAACAACAACAGGAGATTCGAGAGGGCATATTCAGTCCAACTCAGTGAATCTCATTGGCATCTTCGTGCTGGTACTGTGCTAGCGACTGTAAGAAATCCACAGATGTAGCCACTTTGAGGGAGGTGGGGGAAGGCATATATTTAATCCCCAAGTACACATTTGTGGTGGCCCTTTATACAGTCAGCACTGTTCCAGGCACCATGGTACTCAGAGAGGAAACCGAGAGAAGAAACTTAATGTGTTCACTCTTTCTTTAAAAAAAAAAAAAAGATTTATTTATTTATTTGAGAGAGAGAGAGCAGGGGGAAGGGCAGAGGGAAAAGGAGAGAGAGAATCCGAAGCAGACTCCCCGCTGAGCACAGAGCCTGACGTGGAACTCGATCTCAGGACCCCGAGATCATGACATGAGCCGAAATCATGTGCCGGACTCTCAACCAACTGAGCCACCTAAAGCTGCCCCTAAAGTGTTCACTCTTTAGTGAGCTTTAGTGAGCTTAGAATCTAGTGGGAATAATAGTGAGACAGAAAGCCTTACACATTAGGGAAGAAGTAGAGTAGCCATTAATCTTTGGGCTGTAATTGCAACCAGATTTCGAAGAAGAAAGAGATTGGGGTCGACTGGTGCATTTGGAAAGGGAGTGGGAGGGGATTGCAAAACTGAGATTCAGAAGGAAGATAGGATTTGTACAGACAGAGGAGAGGAAAGAAGGTATATTTCTAGGAGAATGAGGAAAAAAGTGAACACGGGCACAGAGATGGGAATGAGCATGGCAAATATGGGAAGCATCAAGAAGAGCTCTCAGGACATGAAAGAAAGAACTGTTGACAATATCATAGAACTGGCCTCGTGGGACAGTGGAGCATACAGTGGACTAAGAACCAGAGGGCCTGAATTCCCAAAGGTATTATCCTGGTTCTGCACTTACTACATGGGTGTCCTTGGTTAGGTCAGTTAGATGCTTTGTGCCCTGGTGCCCTGACTTACTCACAGTCATGTGAGGATACTGACAGTAGCCTGCTTCTCTCTCAGGCTTGTTGTAAAAACCACAAGAGATGATGCCTGAAGACGTGTTTTTTTTTTATTTAATTTAATTTTATTATTTATTATTTTTTATTCATTTATTTCAGAGTGAGAGAGAGAGCGAGCGCACAAGCAGGGGGAGCGGCAGGCAGAGAGAGAGGGAGAAGCAGGCTCCCCGCTGAGCAAGGAGCCTGATGCGGGGCTCAACCCCAGGACCCTGGGATCATGACCTCAGCGGAGGGCAGATGCTTAACTGAATGAGCCACCCAGGTGCCCCAAGAAGTGTTTTTTACATAGTAAAATAAAAATGAGGATCCCTTTCTTCCATTTGGTATTACACCGGCATGTCCAAGTAATGGCTCCTGAGTCTACAACAGGGTTCGTTTTCTAGTTGGTGGCAGGCAGAAGGTTACTGCATATGGGAACAGGGGCTGCTGATTAGTTGATATGAAGGCAATTTTTGCCCCTGAAGAGGGGCAGGCCCAGGAGCCTGAACACAGGGGAGACAGATCATCCATGCAAGAGGTGTTTCTTGGGTTCTCTGCTGGGTTGTATGACCTCTCTGAAAGAGGTCCCTGTTCTCTGACATCAGATGAAACAAGTGACAAAACTGTACACGAAGGCCGGTGAGGTGTGGTGGAAAGAGACCTGGACCTGGAATGAAATCTATCTGAGATCAGATTTTAGATCTTGTTATCTCTGGGCCCCAGTTCCCTCATCTGTCAAACTGAAGTAAAAACAACACCTGCCCCACTTCCTTATAGAGTGGGTTGTTGCAAGGCTCAAATGCACAACATGTGAGAGGTTTCTGTAAACTCTAAAGTGGTAGGCCAACTTGGCTTATTTTCATTTTTCTTATTAATAAAGGAAAACTGAGTTTTCTGACCAGTTGCCATCTACTATTTTAGCGTGCTCTATCATCATTTCTGAAAGGTAATATTTCAGTAGAGCTAGCTGTATCTTACCACGGTATTAACACTGTAGTTAGGCTGAATTCTTGGGGTTTCCATATAATTAAGTCAGAACCCCAATTTAGGATGAAGATCACAGAGTTATAAACCATGTGGGGGTCAGGGTTGGGGGGGGAGTCTGGATCTGCAGTTAAAAACACAAGGCAAATTTGCTCAGTTCTATTTTACTCCACCTGATCATTTATTTGCTTTCTGTGGGCAAGAACACAGAGCTTGACAAGGTTTTCAGGATGTCCCAGTTAACAAAAGTGTTCCCACTCAGCTTCACTACCCTACAACCCTAACACTAGCCTGGATAAACCTGCACTAGTTTAGGGTCCTCTCAGTACTAGCATTCTAGCCCTGGCAGGCTTCCCCAATCCCTCTGCAGGAAAACAAAACAAAAAAACAACCCACAGTGGGCTTCTTTGACTGGGTCTTAATTTCATGTGGTTGTCATTTTGTCTGAAGTTACACAAAATGCCTCAGCCACATACAGAGCTCACAAGGAGTTGGAAGAGGAACAGGGCTTTGTGAAAGTATTTAGAGAGTGCCCTTAGAAGGCTGGGAATATCTCCAACCAAGGGAGAGAGATGGAAAGTGGGTCCTCTCTCCCCACCCACTCAAACAAGCAAGAGAGTCTTCAAGAAGACCACTTCCTAGAGCTTCAAATGCACCCCTCTCCATGAGGGACCAAGAGGTGCTGTGACGTGGCACCTGGAGCTCGAGGCAGAGTGCATCTGCCCCACCCCCCAGCTCAGGCAGCCTCTAGGACCCCACTGAGACGTCACCGCGGCAACCACTGTTTGGTCCGCGTCCTGTTGCCCCAGGAGACACCACAGGCCTTTCCAAGAGTCTCAGAGTGAAGCCAAAGAGTCCTGGGCCCCGACCCAAGACCCTTCCTTCCAGAGCGAGGCTCCTGCCTCCAGACCGAGGCCCTTCCCCCCTCCCTCTCCCCCCCATCACCGAGGACCAAATTTCCCTCAGGTTCTCTGAGAAAGGAGAACAAGGACAGCCTCATGAGTGAGGTGGGAGAGGTCACCCTCACGGAGGTGACCGCCTCCGTCTCGCCTCAAGCCACGCAGAAACTCCTGGTTTCCTTGGGAGGCGGAGATCCTCCCCGGGCACCAGTCGCAGGCAACCTCAGCGGAGATGCGATCCCCAAGGCCACCGCGGCAGCAGGCGCCAAGGGAAAGGTGCCCAGAAAGGTCATCGCCAAGAGGGTGCGAGGCTCCGTCAAGTGGTTTAACGTGAAGAATGGGTACGGTTTCATCAGCAGGCATGATACGCAGGAAGATGTGTTCGTTCACCAGACGGCCATCACCCGAAACAACCCTCACAAATACCAAAGCAGCGTGGGCGACGGCGAGACAGTCGAGTTCGACGTGGTGCAGGGTGAGCGGGGCGCCGAGGCCGCTAACGTGACCGGGCCAGCAGGTGCCCCGGTGCAGGGCAGCCGCTACGCTGCCAACCGCCCCCGCTTCCGCGGGGACTTCTACATTCGCCGCCGCGCACCGCCCCCACGAGGTCCCAGGGGCGCTGAGGAGGACGTCCACGAAGGTGAAGCCAGTGGCGAAGGCTTCATCGAGGCCCAGGGCCAGAGGCGCCGCCTGCCCGGCGGACCCCAAGACCAAAGGCTGTGGTGCTTCCCGTCGTTCCGCAGGACCTCCGCCGTGTCCCGCCGGCCATCGATCCTCGCTCCCACCAGCGACCCGAGGTCCACCCACCTGCCCGGGTCCGCCCCAGCCTCAAGGCCCGAGAACGCCCCGCGGCGAGGGCCAGGCCCCAGCTACCTGCTGAGTCGCCCTAGGGGCCGAGGCACCGCCGCTCCTGGTCCAAGACCCTCAGCGGGCATCTCTGAGGAGCTGGAGGCAGAAGACAAGGAAAGCGGGCCTGAGGCCAGCGGTCCGCAGCGGAAGCCCCCGCCCCGCTACGGATCCTGCCGCCCCAACAACCCACGCCGCCGTCCACAGCAGGCGCCTGGTGCCCAGGGCCAGGACACCGTGGGAGGAGAAGGCAAGATCGGGAAGAGCCCTGCTGAAACACCCGCTTTTGTTGCTTTGGTTGCTTTGGTTGCTGTGGCCAAGAAGAGCAGCGCCGCTGAGGAGGAGGACGCCTTGGTCACCGAAGTCCCCACTGCCACCCAGGCCAAGTAACAACAGCCTGGCTCCCTCCCCAGGGACTCCCAGGCCTGGGCTACAGGGGATGTCCCCTTAAGGAGATGATGCCCTTTAATGCAATGCAGTCCAAACATCCACCTTGACTGTTAGATTTGTGCCCTGAGAAAAAAAATACATGCCCCTTCCCCAAGGTTTGAGGAAAAACTACAAGATCTATATATTTCTAAATTCCCTCTTACCATCTGTGTTGGTAATTTCTGTACACAGACACACACACACACACACACACACACACACAGACACACACACACACACCCATGCACACACTTATTCTTTTAAAAGATCTGACCAGGACCACAGCTATTATTCTGTGTCACCAAGGGAATTAGTTGAAGTACTTATAAAAATTCTTTTTTATTTTTAATACAAAAACAAAGATGATCTGATATTGAAGATTACCTTACATTGCTGTGTGATGTTAACTCACCCGAGTGGTCATTATCTCAATAAATCACTTCATGTTGCTATTATCTGTTATTGTCTGATGTTTTAAAAAATCTTGTCACCACATAATTGTATTGAGGTAGTCCTTTCAGTTTGTTTCAGAACCAGTTTTAGCAAACATTATACCTATTGTTCTGTGTACAAGACATGACTGTAAGGCTAATTGTGGACTTACGGGGGTGGTGAAAGACTCAAGGGTGTTCTAAAGGATTAGAACATTAGGGAGGGTATGTGCTATGGTGAGCGCTGTGAATTGTGTAAGACTGATGAATCACAGACCTGTACCCCAGAAACAAATAATACATTATATGTTAATAAAAAAAAAAGAAAGAAAGTGGCTGCTAGAATTCCAGCCATCATGACAATGTTGTGTGCCTGATAAAAACGGCAATGCAAAAGGGAAAATAGGGGGCTTTTTCAGCTGAGTAAATCCGCCTCAAGCTGCATTCCCAGGAATCACCCCCAACACTTGTGGATATAATATTTTCTTTCACACAGCGAGGTGCCTGGCAAAAACTGAGGGAAGGGATAATGACTGTTGGTGGGGGCAAATGGCAAATCTGCTATGGCCAGCAACAATTTGCTCCCCAAATAGCATACAGTGCG